>NC_064642.1:559727451-560030482 GCF_023864345.2 Schistocerca serialis cubense | reverse complement strand
CCTTGCGGATCTCTTGCAAGGGCTCAGTTGTCCCCTGCTGGCTGCGCATTGACCACACCTGGATAACGCACAGCTATTTATTGCGCCGCGAGGTCAGCTTTGACTGTGGTCCACATCTTGTTGGACTGCCCACTTTTAACTCCACTCAGACGTTTGCACTGCCTGATATGCTTCCTGCACTTTATCAGATGACGTTGCGATGGCAGATTTAGTTTTGAGTTTTATTCGTGCAGGGGGTTTTTATCGCTTGCTCTAAGTGTTTGTCCTTTTTTTCTTTGTGTTGAGTCTAGCATTTGGCCTACGATTTTAGACTGGGGTTTTTAGTGTGTTTTTTGGTGGTTGGCTTTTCCCTTTTTTTTTCCTGTCGTCGGCCAGCCACTGTCACACTCGGTGTGATTTTAATTCCTTTTGTCTGGTCTCTGTCTGTGTCTTGCTTGTCCTGTCAGCTCTTGTCATCTCCATTGTTTGTTTTTATTCCTTGTGGGGGTTTCAAGTTCATGGAAAAAGGCACAGATGGCCCTAATAGTCTGATCCCTTCAATCCCACAAACCAACCAACAAACTAATTTAAGTCAGTTTCATGGGATTAGAGCAAAAATTGCCGTAGGACAAATAAATATTCAGTGTTCCTATTTATTTTTAATGAAGGCAGACTTTACTTTAATATCGTTCAGTATTTCCTGATTAAGAGGGTGGTTTGAGAAGTTCTCAGAACAGAATAGAAAAAAGTACTTACATCACTGAATTTTTGTTATTTTTCAATGTAGTCTCCTTGTAGATTAATGCACTTGATCCAACAATGTTCCAGTGCCTTGATCCCATCTCAAAAATGAGTTTCCTCCAGGCCTGCAAAATAGTTGTCAACTCTGGCTATCAATGAAGTGAATCTTCCTCCACCAAGAAAAATTTTCGATTTCGGGAAGAGGTGGAAGTCTCACGGAGCCATATCAGGTGAATAAGGCAGGTGTGGCAACAATTCATACCTTAGTTTGTGTAATTTTGTGATGGCTACGGAACGTGTGCGGGCGCACGTTGTCTGATGGAAGAGGACTTTCTTCCTTGCTAAACCTGGCCTTTTTTTGTATCTTTCGTTGCAATTTGTCCAGGAGGTTAGCATAGCATATTCCAGTAGTTTTTTGCCCAGTGGGGAGATAATCTACAAACCGAATCCCTTTCGCATCCCAGAACATTGATGTCATGACCTTTCCTGATGAAGGAATTGTCTGTGCTTTCTTTGGCGGTGGAGAATCAGTATGTTTCCATTGCTTTGACTGTCGTTTTGTCTCTGGGGTATAGTAGTGCACCCAAGTTTCATCATTGGTCACAAACCGGTGCAAAAAAATCTTTTTCATTTCTCCTAAAATTGGCCAAACATTGTTCAGATACGTCCATTCACGTGCGTTTTTGATCCAGCGTCAAGAGTCGTAGCACCCATCTTGAAGATAATTTTTTTGTTTCTGATTCTTCAGTTAAAATGTGATATATCCTTTCACATGACATCTGGCAAGCTTGAGAAATTTCACACGATTTCAATCGGCAATCTTCCATGACCATTTTGTGCACTTTTGCAATGATTTCTGGATTAGTGACACATCTTGACTTACCACTGCGTTGATCATCATCTGAGCTCCCCCGACCAAATTTAAATTCATTCGTCCACTTGGCAACAGTTGAATATGAAGGAGCAGAGTCTCCCATTTTTTTCCTCCCATCTTTGCAAATCACTACGCAGGAACAACAGAGCCACATCACCACCACAGCTCTCTTCCAAGAGCACTGATGTGGCACATGTTTACAGGGAACAGTCCAATAAATTTCACGTGAACAACTCGTTGTGCTAGTGCTGACCTCTGGTGGTGATTCTGAGAACTTTTCAAACTACTCTCGTACTTACTGTAAATAGTGTGCTGAGAAAATTGTCCTACCCAGAATGTGTAAATATTTTTAGTGCTCAGGGAACCTAAGCATGTTACCCATGTGCTGTTTATTCTGACTCTTTCAGTACCATATAGAAGTGCTGATTTTGAGATCACATCATTAAATATGATTTGTATTTCTTTCCTCATTTGTTTACTTAAGTTTTTATATTCCACTTCATTTTTTACACTTCATTAAATTCTTCTCCACAATTATTGTGTTTGCAAATTGTGAAGTATGGCTACATAAATATATAAATCACCTGTTATTTTATTATTGATTGATATTTTTACTCTTTGTATTATTCTTTATGGGTAGTTTTAAAATTTATATGCAGACCTTTCTAAATCACCTACACTTTCAGTCATTGGTATCTGATCCTCTGCAAATAAAAATGTTAACAGTAACACCTTTTTATCAATTGTTGCACCAGGTGAGTTCGTGTCTTTCCATTTGTCTGTTATTTGGAAGGTACTGGAATGAGTTGGGAAAAAAAAAAATTCTGGCACAACCAACCTAAAAAAGGATCTGTTGATAGGACACATCTGAGGCATCAAGGATGTGTAAGGTTGCAGTAATTACATAATGATGAAGAGGCTTACACAATACAGACTAGTGTAGGCAGCTACATCACACTAATCTTTTGAACACAACAGCATAGACAACAGCAGTGACACACCACTTCCTTACCTATATCTTTGATTAATTTCTGTGGTTTTTGTAATTTTCCCATGCCCTAATTTTGATGTGTGTAAATTGGTATAAACTTTTTGTTGCATAACTAAATTAGTTCAGCTATTGAAGGATTGAAGGTAACCACCCACTACAAAGGTAAGGCATTGACCAATCTATTGGCTCATAAATCAGATTGAGCATGTTGCTGAGCAGAGATGGCAGAGGTTTGGGAATGTGCCACCAGTCAGCTCACCCTGTAACTGACAGGAAGACTTGTGTGGGGCACCTGAGGAATGGAGTGAATTGGGGAGTGGTTACTAATTGGGTGAAAAGGGGGGGGGGGGAGCATGGAGACAAGTTGAGGTGCTGTTGTCTATTGGAAACTGAGGTTAGGAGGGTTGCTGGGTTGAAGAACGTGTTGTAAGGATGATTCCCAGTTATCTAATTCAGAGAAGCTGGTTTAGAGGGGCTAGAATCCAGAGGCATGGATTGAGAAGTGGCTGTAGAAGTTAAGCATGTTGTGCTCAGCATTGTGTTCTGCCACTGGATGGTCAAATCTGGTCTTGGCCACATTGTGGTGGTAGCCATTCATCTGGGTTGACACCTGGTTTGTGATCATGCCTACATAAAAGGCTGGTCTAAAATTATAGCAGAGCTGATATGACATGGCTGCTTTCACAGATGGCTCTACCTCCAATAGGGTAGGATATGCATATGATGGAGTTGGAATGTGACAAAAATTATGGGCCACTGAGGAGGTTTCAGTCTACCATTAAGAAAAATATATTTGTGTTTCAACGTATTGACTTTAATCATCTGATCATTTACGAAGATTTTTCATAGGCAAAATTATCCAAAGTTTGCCAGGCATTGATTGAATTGTAGCCCACTTAGAGATTACATTTTTTCTGTCATTTTGATGATGATGGGCAGCAGTTTTATTATTAGAGAATGTAAAGTAAGTTTCATCTAAAAATCTTGGAAGTATGCTGTAACAATTTTTAAATAGTGGTATATCTACGTCTACATAGATACTCTGCAAGACACTGTATGCTACATGGCAGAGGGTACCCTGTATCATCACTAGTCATTTCCTTTCCTATTCCACTCACAAACAGCACGAGGGAAAAATGACTGGCTATATACCTCCGTATGAGCCCTAATTTCTCCTAACTTATCTCTGTGGTCCTTAAACACAATGTATGTTGGCAGCAGAAGAAAGGTGGCAGTCAGCTTAAAATGCCAGTTCTCTAAATTTTTTCAATAATGTTTCTAGAAAAGAACGTCACCTTCCCTCCAGGGATTCCAATTTGAGTTTCCAGGGCATCTCCATAACACTTTTGTGTTTTTCAAACCTACCGGTAAGAAACCTAGCAGTCCGCCTCTTAATTGCTCCAGTGTCTTCCTTCTATCCAACCTGGTACGGATCCCAAACACTCAAGAAGTACTCAAGAATATGTTCCACCATCCTATATGTGGTCTCCTTTACAGGTGAACCAATCTTTCCTAAAATTCCCCCAGTAAACTGAAGTTGACCATTCACCTTCGCTACCACAATTCTAACATGCTCATAATATTTCCTATCGCTTTGTAATGTTACGCCCAGATATTTAAATGAGTTGATTGTGTCAAGCAGGACACTACAAACATTATAAGTCTGTTCTTCCTACTCGTTCACTTACATTTTTCCACAGTTTAGAGCTAGCTGCCATTCATCACATCAACTAGAAATTTTGTCTAAGTCATCTTGTATCTTCCTACAGTCACTCAAATGTGACAGCTTACAGTACACCACAGCATCATCAACAAACAATTGCAGATTACTGCCCATCCTGCCTGCCAGATCATTTGTGTTTATAGAGAACAGCAGCAGTTTTATCACACTTCTCCTGATGGTACCCTTGTCACTGATGGACACTCACCATTGAGGACAACGTACTGGGTTCTATTACTTACGAAGTCTTGAAGCCATTCCATATGCTCCTACCTTCATTAACAGCCTGCAGTGGAGCACCATGTCAAATGCTTTCCAGGAATCTAGAAATATGGAATCTGCCTGTTGCCCTTCATCAATAGTTCCCAGTATGTCATGTGAGAAAAGGGCAAGCTGAATTTCATGCGAGGGATGCTTTCTAATAACAAACTGGTTCTTGGACATAAGCTTTTCAGTCTCAAGAGAGACTGCTTCAAACTGAAGTTAGCTATGAATCTGGTGATCCTGTATGTAAAAATGTAAATGTTTTAAGACTTTCATGATGCTGTAATTATTCCTAAGTAGTTTCAAAAACTGGAAGAGCATATCCAGAATATAAACAAACATATTGTTTTTCTTTGCAGGAACTTAATTTTTGAGAAGGCTTACTGCCAGTATCGCTTAAACCAGACGCATGAAGCTCTGAAGACAGTTAATTCATGTTCAAACCTCTCACTTAAGTTGAAAGAGCTTAAAGCTCAAATTCTCTATAGGCTTGAAAAGTGAGTAAAATTGGTTTTGACTTTGTTTCTAGTAATGAATGAAAGTAACTAATGATTTCAAAAGTAGTATTTAACACAAACATGAAGTGTATTAAGGATTATACTGACCCGCTTATGTTCTGTGTAGGTATGAAGAATGTTTTGATGTCTATCGAGATATTATCAAAAATAGTAATGATGATTATGAAGATGAAAGAGAAGCTAACTTATCAGCTGTAATTTCTAACTTGTGTGTGGAAGACCCTGTAAGTTAAAGCCACTTTTATGTCTAAGTTATTTTCTAAATGGCAGTGACTTATAAAACGTAATTAGATTTAGAGACAAAAATAAGACTATCTTATTCCGCATTGAGATTTTTGTTTTTTTATTCTCAGAAAAGAGATGTACCTCAACTTCGTGAGCATACATATGAGCTGTCATATAATGCTGCTTGCCAGCTGATTAGCAGAGGACAATATCAGGAAGCAGAAAAGAAGCTTAAAATTGCAGAAAAACTTTGTAGGGAATCTCTAGAGGATGATGGTGCATCGGAAGAAGATATTGAGGATGAACTGGGAATTATTAAGTAAGTAGCTTTAATTGATTTTTGTTATGAAGCTTTGTAAGTCAGTGGTTTTTATTTGAAGTATTTATTTTGAAACTCTGTTTTTGTAATCAGTAGTGCATTGTCTGAAGGCTTAGAGAACTTTAACATTACTTGAGAACAGTGCAGATTGTATGTAATAAATGTGTGATGGGTCAGTTCTTTACTCTTGCATGGTGCTGCTGCAGGTACAGTTGAGCCTCCATAGTGTATGCACTTATACACTCCCTGTTAACAAACAGTTAAGAGTTCACTTTTCTGGGCTTTAATAGTGTTACAACTGCTCTGCTAAATTGTGCTACAAACTTCAGACATTCTGTTGTCTTAAATGCACATTACAGAGAAACAAAGGATGTGTCTAAAACAATTTGAACAGGTATGTTACTGATCGCAGTTCTCATCTGCAACTACTTGTGGCAACTTGCATCTGTAGTAGCAATGTAATACGACTAAATTGAAGAAAAGAGAAGGGAAGAAATATCCAAAATTATTCTGTGATTGGTTGCTACTGTAGTAGCTGCCCTGGGGGAAAAAAAAACCATCCTTGCCCAGCTGGTAGAGTGCTTAATGCCAGGTTACACTAATGATTATTGGTCATTGAATTATAACTCCTCATGCAACATTTATTACCCTAAAGTTCTTATCAAACTAACAAAATCATTCCTCATATTTATAGAACAAATTAATCACAGCAACACTTCTATTTTGTAAATTATAAAAATACTGAAGAAAATAGGTACAGATTATTAACAGGTTTATGGTCGTAGAGTCTGTTTGAGAGTCGTGCAATGGAATACGAGCACACCAGAGGTTTAGCAGGAATGTCGGAATACTAGGACAGCATTAGAAGGGCCATCAAAATATGGAACTGAGACAATCCTATCAACTGGGCCTGCAGCTATAGTCTCTGCAAGGATTGGGAACCAGCACTGGACCAGATCAAGAAGACACTCAGCAAATACAAGCTGACAGTCAGGGTGGACAGAGTGCATACTTTTGCTCTGCCACAGCATGGGCACCTTGTGTGGCACTGCTGGCCGTAGCTGCTGATGCTGACGCCTATTTGGCTGCAGACGTGCATTATGGATCATGTACAGAGTAGCCCGCGGGGTGGGGGTATATATGTCATCTGTTTGCACCCAGGAGACAGTTCGTCAGTGCACCTGACAGTGTGGACATGTCTGATTGTTAAAATGCTTGGCCCCTACTAACTGGCAGTACACCTGTGAACTGTTCAGTCAGATATAGAATACATTTGATTTTAGAAAATAGAGTTGTTACTACTTTGATCTGTGGTTATGTAGATACTTTTTGTTTGTTTAAACCATATGCATTGCTGTTGTCAGAGCAATTTTTGATCCTCCAAAATATGCAAATTTATTCCATTTACCATTAAGCCTCGAGAGGGAGCACAGTTTTTCATAATATGAGCGGGTGCACAGTGTATTCTGTACACATGTAAAGAATAGCTCTCTGTTACCAAGGTAAATGTGTATGAGTAAAATCAGTTTAATCTTAGTTTAATTAAATGGTGACTTGCATTATATGAGCTAACTCACTGCTTAATTAAATAATAATAAAATATAGTTTCGTTATACAGGGCTATTACAAATGATTGAAGCGATTTCATAAATTCACTGTAGCTCCATTCATTGACATATGGTCACGACACACTACAGATACATAGAAAAACTCATAAAGTTTTGTTTGGCTGAAGCAGCACTTCAGGTTTCTGCCGCCAGAGCGCTCGAGAGCGCAGTGAGACAAAATGGCGACAGTAGCCGAGAAAGCGTATGTCGTGCTTGAAATGCACTCACATCAGTCAGTCATAACAGTGCAACGACACTTCAGGACGAAGTTCAACAAAGATCCACCAACTGCTAGCTCCATTCGGCGATGTTATGCGCAGTTTAAAGCTTCTAGATGCCTCTGTAAGGGGAAATAAACAGGTCGGCCTGCAGTGAGCGAAGAAACGGTTGAATGCGTGCGGGCAAGTTTCACGCGTAGCCCGCGGCAGTCGACGAATAAAGTAAGCAGGGAGCTAAACGTACCATAGGACGGTGCTCCACCGCACTTCCATCATGATGTTCGGCATTTCTTAAACAGGAGATTGGAAAACCGATGGATCGGTCGTGGTGGAGATCATGATCAGCAATTCATGTCATGGACTCCACGCTCTCCCGACTTAACCCCATGCAATTTCTTTCTGTGGGGTTATGTGAAAGATTCAGTGTTTAAACCTCCTCTACCAAGAAACGTGCCAGAACTGCAAGCTCGCATCAACGATGCTTTCGAACTCATTGATGGGGACATGCTGCGCCGAGTGTGGGAGGAACTTGATTATCGGCTTGATGTCTGCCGAATCACTAAAGGGGCACATATCGAACATTTGTGAATGCCTAAAAAAACTTTTTGAGTTTTTGTATGTGTGTGCAAAGCATTGTGAAAATATCTCAAATAATAAAGTTATTGAGCTGTGAAATCGCTTCAGTCATTTGTAATAACCCTGTATAACTCTGTTGCTGGGTACAATTATTATCCCATGGTAATGACCTGCTTGCACTATTAGACAGCGCTGTTGCCTCGGATACCTGGAAACTGCTTATTTGATTACTAATTATCTTGTAGGTAACTGCCTCATTATGGGATTGTGCTGCTAGCATGGAATCTGGATCATTTTATTGCACAGATAGTAAATTTTTTCTCACTTAGCGTGCTGTTTACTTTATATTACTGCTGTTCACTTAGATGTATCGCAACACATTTTATCACTGCAAGAAATAGGTATGGGTTGGCAACTGTAAAACAACAATGAAATGGTGCAAGATAGTGTTGTTTGTGATTGGCATACTTTATGCATAGGCCTGCCTACTTGAGGGTTAAGAACAACATTTTACTGTTACCTGACTGTAATTAATGGAACATGAGTTAAGTTGCTCATATTGCAGAAATGTATTGAGGAAATGTTAGCTGTGTTATTTTTGTTTAGTATAGTCAGTTCATTATTTCAGTACATTTTAAGATGTGTATGCAAGGCTTCACATTTGTGTGTAAGCCATGTCCAGGTGCTGTACACAACAAAAATTTAAAATATGTCTTTGTTTAAATACTTTGGTGCAGGCTTTCATATAATTGTAGATGGTGTAGACGTAATTGTTTTGTGTGGTCTTATTGGGCCGAATTCGTTCACTTCTCAAACCTCATGCTCTTCTGCACTGAATTCTCAGTCACGCCCAGTCAAACACGTGACTTTGCACAGCATAAAGTTGGTAACTTTTAAAATAATGATTAATGGAATTTGGGCATTTAGAAGTTAGGGAGATTTTGCAAAAAGTCAGTTTCCCTGCTACCTCATTTCATTCAAACCAGAACCTATAATTTTTTTTCACCATGTCATCAGATGTGGAATCTTGAGCTGTTGAAGTTCGAGAGAAACATTTTTAGATAATTGTATTTATTAATGAGTTGTTGTGGGAAGTAGTTGTATTTGAATTAAATATAAGTAAAATTTGCCTGGTTGTTGTTTTTATGTTTTTTTTTGCATTTTCATAAGAAATAAGTTTCCTTATAGTTGCAGTATTTTCTGTAGTTGTTCATAGCAATTTTAATAATTAACATCCTAGTGATCTAAATTCCTTTCATATTTTTTGTGTCTTGGTAATTCATTAAATTGTAAACTAAAATTTTACTCAGTAAAGTAAGGAACTTTTAAATGCTGCATTATAGCCTTTTAAATGGAAATTTTCTGTAAAATACTGTTTTTGCAGGTTAGTTGTCTCAAAATTTCCTCTGGTAGCTTCCACACCTCAGGTTAAGCCTAAGGGTCTGTAGATCCTAAATACAACCCTATGTGTACATATGTATTTAGTCTTTGTCAATGCTGAATTGTTTTAATGTGATGCTTGCAAATCATTGCTCTGTAAGTAAACTTTTAGTAACAAGATGTCAAGAACTTGTCAGTATCTTTTTTCATAAATCATTAAAGTGCAGGTTAATTATTAGCTATAATTCTGATTAACACTAAAGACATTTTGCTTTCATTCAAGGGTCCAGCTGGCATATTGCTTGCACGTTCAAGGTCGTGAGAAAGAAGCCCAGGCTATTTACGCAGCAGTTCTGAAACAAAAACCAGCAGATATTGGCCTAGTGGCCATTATAAGTAATAACTTGATTACTCTGAATAAAGACCAGAATGTATTTGACTCAAAAAAGAAAATAAAAAGTGCCACGCTTGACGGTCTTGAACACAAACTAACTTCACGACAAAGGAAAAAGATAGCTCTCAATCATTGCCTGTTGGCACTTTATACAAATCAGGTATTACTAAAATTTTTTCTATGTTTTTTATGGATTTTATAGTGCTATAAATCTTAATAGTGGCCTTCTCAAACTTTTTGCCTTAATTTTTCATTATCTGAGAAATAAGTGTGTCAAATGGAGGTGGATATGTTTTCAGCTGACTTGTACATATATTATAATGGCATTAGATGTTTGATATTTCATTTATCAGAAAGACTTCAAATCCACACTCATTTTACTGTGTTAGTCTCATTTAAACAAGTGTTTTAGTGTTATTTTAAAAATAATAAACTACTTTTATCTAGGTTACGTGTAGTTAGAAAATTTTTCATTTTTGTTATGCTATGCATCAGGCAACTTTTAAGTACTGTTTAAAACTATGTTCCAATGTTCTTTGTACAATCAGGGAGAACAGTGTCAGCAACTATGTGAACGATTACAACAGAATTACCCAGACATGGGTGTAGAAGCAGCACTAATTCGTGCTGTACAGTTGGCGAAAGATGGGAAAACAAAAGAAGCTGCTACTGTGCTGGACAAATGTTCTGTGAAACACAAGGACAGAAAGCTGGCTCTGAAATTAGCAGCTGTACAGTTGCTCCTGACAGATGTAAGTCGTAAAATGTATTTATCACTTACTAAATCAAATAGTACTTCATCCGTACTAGTTTTATTTTATTGTCGTTCATTTTGTAGGAATCAATGAGGTGCCTAAAATGGCTTAGTATTGGTTTTTGCATATTAGATTCTTAATTATTGTTTTTAGTCTGAAGATAAGTCTATCAAAATTACTTTTCTTGTAATCGAGACAATACTGTGATATGCTGAAGTTCACTCCCAAGCATATTTCTAGCTAAATGTATGATTTTTCAGCAACTCATTCAGCCTCTCTTTAAAACAATTGGACTAATTCAGTAGTCTAGTATTTCTAATGTTTCCTTGTTTCTGCATAAATGTCACTTTGTGTCAATAACCATGTTGGCTACTGAATGGTGAATTGTGAGCATTTCACTATTTTCTGTGATAGATTTTCCTTCCACATGAAAGAAAGATTTTTAGCATGTTTGTGGCATTAGAAGTGACTGTTTAGTCTGTGCATCAACTAACATTACAAGCATACACTTTTCAGATAAATTGACATTGAATAATGCTAATAATTGTGTTAAAATTATCAGTTGAACATTCTTCAGTAACTTCATGATTAAATTATAGAAAGAGTAAAGGCAACCATATAAAGTAATTATTAACCAGTGGATAGGCACTTGGACAAGAAGTTGTACTTAGTTATTAATATTCTTCACTGGGGTGGATTAATGAACTTCTTTGTGATGAAGAATAGAGAATGACAAGATCCAGGGAGACTGAGGGACTAGAGGGGAAGAGGGTTGGTATATGGGCGAGGCAAAGTATCTCATCCTGGCAGTGGTAGTTGAGAGCTCACATGCATATAAAGAGGTAGAGCTGGAGCAGAGATAAACAGGATAAAGAAAACAGTGTGGCTGATGATTCAAGGGCTTATGAGAGTGAATTACATGCATAGGCCTATGTACACTCATTCACACTGTTTACACAGCAGCCTGTCTGTATCCTACTCTCCACCTGACACCTCTCCAATTCTCTGCATCAACACTTGTTAGTGTCCATGTTTCACATCTGTGTATTATAACTGGACTGGTCATGACGTGATTCTGTTCTTGGATAAGTGTTCTCTGCTCTTATCCCCTACCTTTGACAGTATGACATCTGAAGGAACTACAGGTTACCACTTGCCTTGTGAAAAAGCAGAAAATGACAAATTGTTACAGTTAAACAGAAAAGGTTACAATGTATGTTATTTACTGCTAGTAATAAACTACAGGCAAAAAATTAACAATACAGGTTACACACACATGTGAGATATGGGGGGGGGGGGGCATTAAAAAAAAGACGGCATTGTGAGGTTTGATCCAGAAGTTTCCAGTTTAGATTGTCACGGTTGAACAGATTTATCTCCAGACTATGGCCAAAAGTGGTAACTACCGGCAGGGTCACCCGAATTGGAGTGGTTCAGACTTAGGAGACAGTGTGCCCCAAACCATAGGGTAGGGGGGGGGGACTCTATAGGCTAGGTCGTTGAGACCACTTTAGAGGAGCTAACCCTGAAATGAAAGCCCAGTCCTCCAGGTTTGGGCTTGAATGCAGGGTTAATACCTCTGCCTTGTTAAAATCTATTATTGCGAATAACTCAACAAGGAATGCTGGACTTCCCCCTACGAAGACAAACTGTGCTAGGAAACAGGAATATGGATTTATCAGTGCTTAAATTTGGAATGTGGAACATGTGTACACTGTTGCAAACAGAAGTGATGAATAGTATTTTAGAAGAGGTGCTAAGATATGGAATGGGAGTTGTTGCACTGCAGGAAATCAGGTGGAAGTGAAGTGGAGAGGTTTATAAGCAGAAATTCTCTCTGTACCATTCAGGAAAAGACAAAAGACAAGGGGAGTTTGGAGTTGGGTTTATAGTCTCCAAGGATATGCATATGTCTGTTATTGCTTTCACCCCACATAGTGAAAGAATATGTACTCTGCGGATGAAAGGCAATGTGACCTTTGTGAATGTATATGCACCTACAGAAGAATCAGATGAAGATACTGTGGACATCTTCTATGATCAACTAAGGGAGGTTTCTAATGCAATACCCAGATATAATTCCAGAACAGCTCTTGGTGACCATAGTGCAAAACTGGGGAAGGAAGAGGCATTTAGAAGTGTGTTTAGTAAGGAAAGTCTGCACGATGAAACTAATAATAATGGTATGGGGGTTGCCCAGTTTCCTTCTGCAAACAATTTGAAGGCAGTAAGTACCTGTTTTCCAAGGAAAAATCTCTACAAATGGACATGGAAAATACCAGGAACAAATGAAGCAAACCGAGTAAACCATATATTAATATAAAAGAGGTGGGCATCCGATATGGAGAATGTGCACACTTCCAGAGGAGCTAATTCTGATTCTGAACATTACCTAGTAGAAGACAAAATGAGACAAACTTTCCATGGCTGCAAAAGGAAGTAGTACCAGAGCAAAGGAATGGAATATAAAACAACTGAAAGATAGTGCTACTGTTCAGGAGTACTAGAACAGATTGAAACAGGAGTTACAAACAAAAGATGGTGGAGATGATATAGACAGAGAATGGAACTCTAGTAAAGATGCCATTAGGACAACGGCACATGAAATACTGGGAGAAAGAAGATGACTTAGGAATGAAGACTGGTATGATGTTGCATCTAGACAGGCAGTGGAACGTAAAAAGGAAGCAAGGTTGAAATGCTTGCAGCAGAATACTAGATAAAGTCAGGCATTATATAATGAAAAGAGAATAGAGGCGGCAAAGGTATGGAGGAGGAAAAAAAGGGAAGCCATGAAGAGAAAGATAAAGGAGATGGAGGAAGAGCTGTACCAAAGGAATGAAAGCAAGATAGACCAGAAATAACAGCTTGTAAGGACAAAGGGGGAAAATTCAATAACAGATAAACAAGATGTTCTGGATGGATGGAAAGAATACTTCAAGAAAATTTTGGAGGGCAATCCTATAAGGAATGAGCAGCCACTCTATTATACCACAGATCTAGAAATCCCCCCTGCGGGTCTGGGGATTAGAATAGGCCCGCGGTATTCCTGCCTGTCGTAAGAGGCGACTAAAAGGAGTCCATCCCCCTCACGGGGGTAGTTAGCGCCTGCGTCCGGAGACGGACGGTTTCACGACCTATAATCGTGGTCTCTTTGGTTTTTCACTTCTCGTTTCTTCCTTCCTTTTGTTGGTTCCTTTCCTTGCTCTTCTCCACTTCACTGTCTTCCTTACTCTTTCCCTTGACTTCTCCTTGCCTTCTCATTGCCTTTTTCTCCTTGCCTTCTCATTGCCTTTTTCTCCTTGCCTTCTCATTGCCTTTTTCTCCTTGCCTTCTCATTGCCTTTTTCTCCTTTCCTTCTCATTGCCTTCTTCTCATTGCCTTCTTCTCCTTGCATTCTCATTGCCTTCTTCTCCTTGCCTTCTCTGGTCTCCGCCTCGGCGTTTGAGACAGTCTGTCCTCTTTCTCCCTCTCTCTCTCTTCTTTTTCCTCTTCTTCCTTCCTCCCTGTGCGTGTCTGAAGGCTGACCCACGCGTTCGCACGCGTAGCCGGTGACGGGGTAACGCGTAAGTCCCCGCCCTGGGTAGACATGTAAGGCACGTGCGTACCCCCTGGTAAAGGCCAGGCCCGGGGAGGGGTGATTGCCTGAGCTGATACCTTCTGACCATGCCGATTGGTCCCTCCGTCTGTTTCTCGGGAGGTGTGACCTGAGGTGTAAACATTCACCTAAGGCGGGAGTGCCCTCTGAGAGGGTCCCCACAAGGAAGGAGCGCGCCATCGGAGACGCTGGCAATCATGGGGGATTCCTCCGCAATGGATTCTACTCCATCGCTTTCGACTTCGACCCAAAAACGGAAACGTGACCAGCCAACAGTGACAAAAGTACTACCGCCTGCCCCACAGTTCCTCGTAGTTTCTCGATCTGAGGACGGAAAGGATTTTTCCTCTGTCAACCCTTTCGTCATTCAGAAGGGCGTAGATGCCATAGCTGGATCTGTCAAATCTTGTACCAGGTTGCGTAACGGTACCTTATTACTTGAAACTGAGAGTGCCTTTCAGGCGCAAAAACTGCTTCGGGCCACACTCTTGTACACGTTCCCTGTCCGGGTGGAGGCCCACCGCACTTTGAATTCGTCTCGTGGTGTAGTCTATAGTAGCTCCCTCGACGGATTGACTGACGAGGAGCTTCAATCTTTCCTCGCTGAGCAGGGTGTGACGGCTGTCCATCGGGTCATGAAAAAGGTCAACAATGACCTTGTACCGACCCGGACACTTTTCTTGACCTTCGATAGTGTAAGCTGCCATCGCGCATCAAGGCGGGCTACGAGGTTATTTCTGTTCGCCCCTATGTCCCGACACCTACGCGCTGCTACCAGTGTCAGCGTTTCAATCACACTCGACAGTCTTGCTCCAATGCGGCTAAATGTGTCACTTGTGGCAGGGATGCCCATGAGGGTGACTGTCCACCTCCGTCTCCTCGTTGTGTGAACTGTCAGGGTGCCCATGCCGCATCCTCCCGCGACTGTCCTGTCTATAAGGAAGAACGCTGTATCCAGGAAATTCGAGTCAAAGAGAAAGTGTCCACCTCGGCTGCTCGCAAGCTATTGGCTAGTAGGAAGCCCACGCTGCTCCCAGTGGGGAAATACAGCACTGTCCTCGCCTCTCCTCGGACTACCCGGGAGGTAGCAACCCAGACATGCGATCTGACCTTCAGCACCACGGTCGTCCGTTCGGCCAGTGCTAAGATCGCGCGGTCGACGTCTCCTCTTCCTCCCGTCACCCCACAGACACCAGCCACTTCCTCAGTTTCTGCTAAGTCGAAGACCCCGAAGTCAGATGCATGGGCCTTCAAGAAGGAACCATCCCGTGCAGACTTCCTCCGTCCCTCGACCTCCCAGCCTTCGACTGGTACTTCCACCAAACGTCCTTCTAAAAAGGCGCATAGGAAGCACAGTTCTCCTTCTCCGCCGCGGCGCCTTTCTTCTCCTGCGCCACCCAGCGGTTGCCGCCCCAGGCCGTCATCCGTTTCGCCTGGCCGCACCGCTGGTAGCCGAACATCTGGCCGTTCACCGGCGGAGGAAGCTCCCCCTCCCGGCCATCCTCCCGAGATGGCCGATGACCCTATAGACCCCATGGACGATGACTGTCCGCCTCCTGATAGCGGCGGCAGTGCTCGCTTGAAGCCAGGCCCTAAGCGGCCTTCGAGGTGACCACTTCTATCATCTTCCTTTTCTTACGATGGCACTTATTCACTGGAATATTCGCAGCATTCGCTCCAACCGAGAGGACTTGAAGTTGCTGCTCCGCTTGCATCGTCCGCTCGTCGTAGCCCTCCAGGAAACGAAGCTACGCCCATGCGATCAAATTGCCTTGGCACACTACACCTCTGTGCGTTTTGACCTACCCCCTGTGGTAGGTATCCCAGCTCATGGAGGGGTTATGTTGCTGGTCCGGGATGATATTTACTACGATCCCATCACGTTGCACACCGGCCTGCAGGCAGTTGCCATCCGCATTACTCTCCCCACTTTTACATTTTCCTTTTGTACCGTTTACGCTCCATCGTCATCTGCCGTTACCAGGGCAGACATGACGCACCTTATTGCTCAGCTACCTGCACCATTTTTGTTAACTGGAGACTTCAATGCCCACCATCCCCTTTGGGGCTCTCCAGCATCCTGCCCGAGGGGCTCCTTGTTAGCAGACCTTTTCAACCAGCTCGATCTTGTCTGCCTCAATACTGGTGCCCCTACTTTTCTTTCGGACACATCTCACACCTATTCCCATTTAGACCTCTCTATATGTACTCCCCAACTTGCACGCCGGTTTGAGTAGTATGCACTTGCTGATACATATTCGAGCGACCACTTCCCGTGTGTTCTCCATCTCCTGCAGCGTACTCCCTCTCCGTGCTCCTCTAGTTGGGCCGTCTCCAAGGCAGACTGGGGGCTCTTCTCTTCCAGGGCGACCTTTCAGGATCAAACCTTCACAAGCTGCGATCGTCAGGTCGCACACCTCACGGAAGTCATTCTCGCTGCTGCTGAATATTCCATCCCTCACTCTACTTCTTCTCCACGTCGCGTACCGGTCCCCTGGTGGACCGCAGCATGTAGAGACGCTTTACGTGCTCGTCGACGTGCTTTACGCACCTTTAAACGCCACCCTACAGTGGCGAATTGTATTAATTATAAACGATTACGTGCTCAGTGTCGTCGTATTATTAAAGAAAGCAAGAAAGCCAGCTGGGCTGCTTTCACAAGCACCTTCAACAGTTTTACTCCTTGTTCTGTTGTCTGGGGTAGCCTGCGCCGGCTATCTGGCACTAAGGTCCACTCCCCAGTTTCTGGCTTGAAGGTCGCGAATGAAGTCCTTGTGGCCCCTGAGGCTGTCTCCAATGCCTTCGGCCGCTTTTTCGCTGAGGTTTCGAGCTCCGCTCATTACCACCCTGCCTTTCTCCCCCGCAAACAGGCAGAGGAGGCTAGGCCACCTGACTTCCGCTCCTCGAATTGTGAAAGTTATAATGCCCCATTCACCATGCGGGAACTCGAAACCGCACTTGGCCGATCACGGTCCTCCGCTCCAGGGCCTGATTCTATTCATATTCATATGCTGAAGAACCTTTCTCCTGCGGGTAAAGGTTTTCTTCTTCGTACATACAATCGCATCTGGATTGAGGGCCATGTTCCCGCATGCTGGCGCGAGTCTATCGTTGTCCCGATTCCTAAGCCGGGGAAGGACAAGCACTTGCCTTCCAGTTATCGACCTATCTCGCTTACCAGCTGTGTCTGTAAAGTGATGGAGCGAATGGTTAACTCTCGATTGGTTTGGCTGTTCGAGTCTCGACGCCTACTTACCAATGTACAATGTGGATTTCGTAGGCGCCGCTCTGCTGTTGACCATCTGGTTACCTTGTCGACCTTCATTATGAATAACTTCTTGCGGAAGCGCCCGACCGCGGCTGTGTTCTTTGATTTGGAGAAGGCTTATATGACACCTGTTGGAGGGCGGGCATTCTCCGCACCATGCATACATGGGGCCTTCGCGGTCGCCTCCCTCTTTTTATTCATTCCTTTTTACTGGATCGACAGTTTCGGGTACGTGTGGGATCTGTCCTGTCCGACACCTTTCGCCAGGAGAATGGGGTGCCACAGGGCTCAGTTTTGAGCGTCGCTCTCTTCGCCATCGCGATCAATCCAATAATGGATTGCCTCCCAGCTGATGTATCAGGCTCCCTTTTCGTGGACGATTTTACCATCTACTGCAGCGCGCAGTGTACACGTGTCCTGGAGCGCTGTCTTCAGCGTTCTCTTGACCGTCTTTACTCCTGGAGTGTCGCTAATGGCTTCCGTTTTTCTGCCGAGAAGACGGTCTGTATTAACTTCTGGCGCTACAAAGAGTTTCTCCCACCGTCCTTACGACTCGGTCCCGTTGCTCTCCCAATCGTGGAGACAATCAAATTTTTAGGCCTTACCTTTGACAGGAAACTTAGCTGGTCTCCACATGTGTCATATTTGGCCGCCCGTTGTACCCGTTCTTTAAATGTCCTCCGTGTTCTCAGTGGTCTGTCGTGGGGAGCGGATCGAACCGTCCTACTTCGTCTATATCGGTCGATCGTCCGCTCCAAGCTGGATTATGGGAGCTTCGTATACTCCTCTGCACGGCCATCCATCTTACGCCGCCTCAACTCCATACAACATCGGGGTTTACGACTTGCGATCGGAGCATTTTATACCAGTCCCGTAGAGAGTCTTCATGCTGACGCTGGCGAATTGCCACTCACCTACCGGCGCGATATACTGCTTTGTCGGTATGCCTGTCGGCTACTGTCAATGCCCGACCATCCGTCTTATCGTTCCTTTTTTGACGACTCTCTTGACCTTCAATACGGGTTGTATGTCTCTGCCTTGCTACCCCCTGGAGTTCGCTTTCGTCGCCTCCTTCAACACCTTCATTTTTCACTCCCTGCAACCTTTCGAGTGGGCGAGAGCCGCACGCCACCTTGGCTCCAGGCTCAGGTCCGCGTTCACCTCGACCTCAGCTCGCTCCCAAAAGAGGTCACCCCCGGTTCGGTCTACCACTCCCGTTTTTTGGAACTTCGTTCGAAGTTCATCGACATGACTTTAATTTATACAGATGGCTCTAAGACCAATGACGGGGTCGGGTGTTCCTTTATTGTTGGGGCACAAAGTTTCCAATACCGGCTCCATGGCCATTGTTCGGTCTTCACAGCTGAGCTCTTTGCCCTCTACCAGGCTGTTCTTTACATCTGCCGCCACCGACATTCTGCTTATGTCATCTGCTCAGATTCCCTGAGCGCCATCCAGAGCCTCAGTGATCCGTACCCGGTTCACCCTTTCGTACACCGGATCCAACGCTCTCTTCAGCAGCTGGTGGACGTCGGTACGCCGGTTAGCTTTATGTGGGTTCCTGGCCATGTCGGTATCCCTGGGAACGAAGCTGCAGATGCCGCGGCCAAGGCTGCGGTCCTCCAGCCTCGGACAGCTTCTTGTTGTGTCCCTTCGTCCGATTTTAGCAGGGTCATTTGTCGGCGCGTTGTGTCGCTGTGGCATGCCGATTGGGCTGCACTTACCGACAACAAGCTTCGGGCCTTAAAACCTCTTCCCGTGGCTTGGACGTCCTCCTCACGCCCTTCTCGGCGGGAGGAGGTCGTTTTAGCAAGGTTACGAATTGGACACTGCTGGTTCAGCCATCGCCATCTGCTGACGGCTGCGCCGGCGCCGTTCTGCCCATGTGGGCACTTGCTGACGGTTAGACACATTTTAATGTCCTGTCCAGATCTTAACACACTGCGCCTCGATCTTAACCTGCCTAATACTTTAGATGCCATTTTAGCGGATGACCCACGAGCAGCTGCTCGTGTTCTTTGTTTTATCAATTTGACAAACCTCTCTAAGGACATTTGATGATGCTGTTTTTTAATCCTATGCCTGTCAGTCTGCCTTTTATCGTGTTTTCCCTTTTAGTTGTTGTTGTTGTCAACTTGTGCCTCGCGGTGCATTCTTAGAGTAGTCAGGGCGCTAATGACCACTGAAGTTGTGCGCCCGAAAACCACAAAAAAAAAAATCTAGAAATAAAGGAACTGACATTAGAGGAAGTCTAAAAAAATTACAAAGCACCAGGAAGTAACTGCAGAAATGGTAAAAAATGGGGGGAACTGATCTTCTTAAGCAGATCCACAAACTTATTAAGCTGATATGGGATCAGGAAAGAATCCCAGAAGAATGGGTGTATTCAACCAATACACATGAAAGGAGATAAGACCTGCCGTTCAAATTAGTGAGAAATTTCCCTGCTGAATGTAACCTATAAGATCTTCTCTAGTATTATCTATAACAGGTTAGCACCATGTGCAGAAGGAATTCTGGGTGTGTATCAGTGTAGTGATTTTGGCCTAATAAGCAGACGAGATATTTGTGTTGAGGCAAATGCATGAAAGGCATACGAGTATAACATTGAGCTTCATAACCTCTATGTATACCATCAAAGTATGTCTCACTTATTCAAGCAACATTGGCTGGTTCCAAGGCTGCAGTGTGAGTGGATGGAGAACTGAGCAAGTGGTTTAACCTTAGTAAAGGAGTCGGACAAGGGGACACAATCTCTACAATGCATTTCAAGCTGACTCTTGACACAACCATGTGGAAGCTTCAGATCTCTTGTTACATAGGCACAAAGTTGACTCAGATATGTGCATATGCTGATAACGTAGCAGTTATTAGTAGGAGGGTATCAATAGAGGACAATATGCAAGCTGAAAGAAGCCACAGAACCTAGAGGCGTTTCTATAAATGAAACAAAGACTAAGTACATGAATTTCACCAGGAATGAAAATAATTACTTGCATGGATTTTCAGCGGGGAGTTTCAATTCTGAACATGTGCAGAACCTTGACTGTTTGGGCTCTAATATTAACAGCACGAATTCCATGTCAACTGAAATAAAACTGTGTGTCCTAAGTGGTAACAGATGCTTCCACATGTTTAAGAAATTGTTGGCCTCTAGGTAATTAAATAGGCAACTGAAGCTGCGCCTATGAGGTCATGATCAGTCCAGTTGTAACCTACGGATGTGAAAGATGGATGCTAATAAGTGTTGATGAGCAGCAGCTCAGGAAATTTTTGAATGGAGAGTGCTGTGCAAGATCTGTGGGGCAGTTCAGGATAATAATGGTTTCTGGAGATCTAAGATGAATGCTGAGCTGGACTGCCTCATACCAGGAGCTGACATCGTAAGACTTACAAAAAGTAGAATAATAGCCTGGCTTAGACACTTCCTCAGGATGGATACTGGAACAACTAAAACTGTTTTTGTATGGAGGCCAACCTGAAGAAGATGGGGGGGAAGGCCATTAAATGGTAGACATTTCACGAGTGTACTGTGAATATCAGGAATCCGGTAAAACATCAAATTGCTGCGGCCAGAACAATATCCTGCTAGATCGAGACCAATGACAACTGACAAAATTGTTCAGTGTGACAGAAGTACAACCCTTCCACAAACTGCTGCAGATTTGAGTGCTGGGCCACCAACAAGTGTCAGGGTGCGAACCATTCAATGAAATATCATAGTTTTGGGCTTTTGGAGCATTGATGACTGCATGACACAAAACTTTACATCTCAGCTGGGCCTGTCAACACCAAAACTGGGCTGTTGATGACTGGAAACATGTTGTCTGGTGAGATGAGTCTTGTTTCAAATTGTATTGAGCAGATATACGGGTATGGAGACAACTTCATGAATCTATGGACCCTGCATGTCAGCAGAGGGCTGTTCAAGCTGGTGGAACCTCTGTAATGGTGTGAAGCATGTGCAGTTGGAGTAATATGGGACCCCTGATACGTCTACATATGACTCTGACAGATGACACATATGTAAGCAAGCATCCTGTCTGATGACGTGATTCCATTCATGGCCATTGTGCATTCCGATGGACTTGAGCAATTCTGGCAGGTCAATGCCTAGATGTCCAGAATTGCTACAGAGTGGCTCCAGGAACACTCTTCAGAGTTTAAACACTCCCGCTGGTCACCAAACTCCCCAGACATGAGCATATCTGAGATCCCTTGAAATGTGATTTTCAGAAGAGATCTCCACCTCCTCATACTCTACGGATTTATGGACAGCCCTGCGGGATTCGTGGTGTCATTTCCCTCCAGTACTATTTCAGACATTAGTTGAATGTATGCCACGTTGTGTTGTGGACTTCTGCAGGCTCGCAGGGGTCCTACACGATATTAGGTAGGTACACCTGTTTCTATGGCTCTTCATTGTATAATGCCTTTTAAACCATTATGTCCACATTGGATGTGCTGACTGACCTCGTGTGTGAGTTGTGCTCAAAGGTTACTTTTTCATTGCTTATGTGTGAATGCAACATGGATGTCAGGATGTCATAACATGGGTTTCCTAGTAAATTAAAAAGAAAGATCTGGTTCATTCACATAGCTTATCCAGGGTTTTTTTTTATTAATGCTAGTGAAAATTAGTACTCTGAGGACTTTTTCACAGCATTGAGATTCACCTAACCATTTGCCATAGCAGGATGAATCCTCATTTTGAAACATTTTCCATTGTCACTATCAGATTTTATTCATATTGGACTCCAATAATACCAGGTGGAAATATTTTTCCATGAGAATTTGTCACATGTTTCATGCTTTTGCATACTAACCCAGAATGGTATGGAATGCTGAGAGGTTACAGCAACAGTGCAGTTTGGCGTGACAGTGGGAGAACAAAGTGCTTCTAACCTGCGATTTGTAAACTATACTGTAAATTGAAAGATTGTTTGGTATCTACTGGTACAATGTCTAAATGATGACAGTCACAAAATTCCCTTCCATTCTCAAAAATTCCGAATCTTATAGAATCTTCACCCTGTCCCTGTCATTATTTTTATTGGTTAGCAAAAAAATAGGAAACAAAAAAGTTTCCTACAGCAGAGTTAGGAGCAGTCACTTTCTATTATTTTGAGAAAAGTTTCTTACACAACTTTATTTACTGACATTGTTGCTGCATGTTTCCAAGTACAGTCTTGTCTCACACTCTCTACACACTATTCAAAGATTCACTAGCTTGAAGAGCATGCTCTTCCACATTTTTCAATTGAGATAATTCACACATTAAGAACCTACTGTGGCATATCATTTCTGGAGGGCATTCTGGATATTTGTAAATTTCATTATAGAGTTAAAATGATTTTCTGTTTTTGCCACAGCAGTGTAAACATGGAGGGGAGTGGGAGGCCTCTGTGTGAATACAGTGTGTGTCTGAGAATATGAAAAAAGAATGTCATCATACATGACAATCTTGAAGACTGTGATATCTTTCTTTATTGGAAATGATATGAATCATTATATTGTGTATTCAATCATAATTGCACACTGAGTAGTCTCTAATAAGTAATGTTGCAACTCAAAATTTGCTTGTACACAGCCCTGACCATGTAAGTGTACCTCCTCCTTTTGCACTTACACTTCAAAGCAAAACTTGTCACACATAATAAAAATTGGTGCAGAGAGATGGTATTCCAAATTAGAAATATGGGGAAAATCTCTTTTAGGCGATGAAGTAACTGTCTTGTTACTTAGATACATTGCTACATCATCATTAAACTATACATTGAATATTGCTTTCAGGGTGATCGCAAAGAAGCTTGCAAAATTCTTCAGACACTTGGTGATGCAACATTTAAACCTGGAATTGTAAGTGCTCTGGTTACCTTGTACCTTGCTGACAACAATCGTGAAGGAGCATCAGTTGTATTGAAAGATGCTGTGGACTGGTATAGAAAGAATAAGGTAAAACTAGAGGTCAACATCACATAATTTTAGATTATTTTATTGAATTTATAAATGTGAAATGTGTCCCTGTTTTTCCAAATAAATGTATTTCCTTATCTTCTACCGTCCCCTGATTAACAGGAGAGCACGCAGTTTTATCATTAGTGAAGTATAAAACTATTCCATGTGTGCTATAGATTTGTAGCATTGTGTTGGTGTTTTCCTGATCAGTGTATGTGATAAATGTTAAAATTTATTTTCTCTTCTTAAAGTAATCTGTTGCAAAATGAGAATTGAAAAAATATTTTACGTGACAGGAATTATGACTGGGTCATTGTTAAACCTGTTTGACTTGAGTGCAAAATATGTGAAACAATCTTAAGCCATTCTTGCAAATTTTGACACTGATATTTCTCTTGAACTGATAACTGGGTAAAAAATGCACAGGTCAGCACAGGAGACTTGAGTACCCTTTGGAGACAAGCTGCAGAGTTTCACTTGCGAGGAGGAGAGCCAAATGTTGCTGCAAAGAGCTTGGAGGAGTTGCTGAGGCTGAATCCAGGAGACAAAAAGACACTTGCTCAGCTAGTTGTTGCATATGCTCAGGTAAAATACTTTGTGTTTGGGGCGGGGGGCTTTAAGAAAGTAAAACTTTTCTGTTTTTGAACATAAATTTTGGAATGTCTGTTACAATTAAAACTAGTCACGCCTTTCTTGATGCCTTAGGAAGTAAAATAATTTCTGATTAGTGTTACTCATTGTATCTGTCAGCCATTTCACATTTTGCCACATCTGAGATTAATAGGTGAAGGGCCTTGAGTAATAAATAGATTCCAGTTTTACATAATTCCCAAAAACCACTCTTAATTGATAACAAGATGTCATAAAACTGATATTTGATGTAGGGCTGTCCCTTTACTGCCTGGTGTTAAAATGTAGTACTACAATGACATTATATGATCATCCTTCTTCAGATTTTTACAGCTGATTTGAGTTCAGTGGCAGTATAGTCAGGCATTTTGTCGTCAGTAGTTGTGTGAATGTCTTTGTCATTGAAATGATACATGGTTTCAGTTTGATCCAGCAAAGGCTCAGGCACTGAGCAAGGAATTACCACCTCTGGACTTCACTAATAGAGCAGATGTAGATGCCCTGGAAACCTCCAATTGGATGATGGGCAGCAAAGTGATAAAGAAAGCAGCAGCAAAGGTGGAGCCCTCACCTAAACCAGAGTAAGGAAGACCCTTGATATGATATGAGAGAAAATGTATTTGTTCATTGTGTGCATGTAATTTGTGAGTTCCACATTTTTTAAAAATGTGTGTACTGTATTTAGACAACTGACATTGGTACTACCACAGCTTTCTTTGTGGATGGATCACCTGGTCATAAATTGTTATTTGTACATGTGTAGATTTAAATATTAATCAGCACTGATGCATTTCAGCTTTTAAGAAAATTGCATTGTATTGTATTGCATTGGTACAGTGACCTAGGTTTTGACACGTACTAGGGGTTTCATCAGAATGAAATGTTGTTGAATCCTGTAAAATAATACATGGGAAATAAAGTATGACAAAAAACACATTAACCCATATGACAAGTTTCATGATGCACAAAGGTTACTTAAGTAAAATTACATTGCTAAAAAGCAATAGTCAGAATTTGGAGCAGCTATGCTCAAGTGAAAAGTAAGATAAAACATTCTAGCCTTTGCCATGCGTGCGGCCCAGCGGGGAACATAATGAGACTGATCAGCCCAGTGGCTTACATTGCTGCCACGAAAACAGTATGTTGTGCCGCCTAACTGGCACGGGCAGTAACATGTGCCCATTTGAAACATTATGGCAGAAATAACTGAAGAAAATAACAGTTAATCTTAAAAACAAAGTATAAAAAGAGCTTAAAGCCTTTTTGAAAATACACAGTAGTCAAGCAGATTAAATATAACAGATAGGTCTGTTAGGCTTTGCAGAAATTACTATTACATAAAGGACATAATGACAGAAAAAAATGTTACAAACTGCTGTACAATCCAGAAAATATTTGCATTAAGGTAACATCAGCAGCATATATCTGAGATTAGAAGAAAATAATGTTTTGAAACCAGAAGCAGGGTAAATGTGGTAAATAATAGCGTAATAAAAGTTTTATGAGCAGTGGATTGAAAAAAAATTTTGTTACATAGTTGTAACTGTTCATTGAGGATGAGGCCATCGTTCTTAGAAATATGTCTGAAAATCTCCAGCTCCTTGAGTACGTCAAGCCTATGACCTTTCCTTTCTCTATATAAAATGGAAATTTCTTCAGTGTGTTTCAGTTTGTATCCGGAAATTAGCAGATAAACAAGCAAAAGTGGAATTGTGTACATTAGTGCCTCTTTTTTTCAACAAGTATTGTTTGTACCTGACACTAAAAGACCTTCCAGTTTGCCCTGTGTAATAAATGGGACACACATCACAAGTGATTTTATGCATCCTAAATTATGTATCGGAGCTGCTGTGGACTTGAGATTGTGAATGAGATTTTGTTGAAAGTTATTGTTTGTAGAAAAGGCAACATTGAATCCACATTTTTTAATCAGAAGATGACAAATTTTATACAAAATATGGCCTAAAAATGGAATCAAGAAAACATTTTTGTATTCGTTACTGTCAGGAATAGCACTGTGCTGCCCAAAGTGGTGACCTTAGTGTTGGTTTAACTTTGAAGATCTTGTCAACTAACATGGGATCATAGCCATTATTAACTGCAGTAGTTTTTATTGTGTTCATCTCATCAATAAGCTTGTCAGGTGACAAAGGTACAGAGGCTACACGATGAATGGCTGAATGGAAAAATGGTTTATGGGAATGAGGATGCACTGAACTATCAGACACAATTTGATCTGTATTAGTGGTTTTCCGAAAAATACCGAAAGTAAGTCTGTCATTGTCAGTAGCAATACTGAGGCTGAAGTAATTAAGCAGTCAGTCATTATTTTCTAAGTCACAAGTGAAGGTTTGTTTTTATATTTTTAATGAAGACTGTAAAAATTTCAAATAAATGCTGAATTCCTTCCTGAGAACCATTGTATACGATCAAAACGTCATCTACATACCGAGCATAATACAAAATACCAAGATGAGCAACTGAAAAATATTGAAGAATTTCTCTTCCCGCAAATTAATGAAAATATCAGCCAAGATGCCTGCCAGGCCGACAGGCTGGTGGTAGAATTTGCCAGCTGAGCACACGTGGCAAAGGCTAGAATGTTTTATTTTACTTTTGACTTGAGCATAGCTGCTCCAAATTCTGACTATTGCATTTAAATCATGTAATGTACAGTGGGGGCCATTAATGAAATATAACAATTTGATTTTTGTTTTTCACTTGATGTTCATCAGTGCCTTCTGCCTGGTGGCTAGTTGCAGCGTCTGTCATGTTGCCCAGAACTAGATAGAACCACTCTGAAACTCACATGTTGAACCATCAGCAGCTAAATTCACATGTTGCTGACGCAGTAACGCTACCTAACTGTGCATATTATGATCTGGCCGACCAATAGGGATGCTTGGAGAGGGTCAAGTGGGGGTGGAACTGCAGCCAGCTACTGGGAGCAAACACGGTGTTCGCTCTCTTCTGCTGGCAGCTTCTGACCCGACCAGACGTTCTCTTCTCCTGCTCTCTTGGGTGGCTGCCCATTCAGTCTCGGTGGCTTCTCCAGGCCTGCCTGCCTTTTTTATGGCAGTAAACATTCGTACAGTAAAAACTGTTTGATTTTTCACCTCAGCGGGTGCCTACTGTTTCCCCCTCCTGGCCAATCCTGACGCATTAACACCAGTTTTACATAAGTAACCTTTGGGCATCATGAAACTTGTCATCTTGGTTAATATGTTTCTCTCCATAATTGATTGTCTATGTACGGTTTTATAGGATTCGACATTTCATTCTGATGAAGACACCCCTGTAGGTGTCGAAACCTAGGTCACTGTACCTACCATTTATGCGCAACCAGTTAACTGTTTAATCCTATGTTGAAACTAGTATACAGCTGCTGAGTAATAGCGATGTTCAAAACTGTAAGCTTTCAAAAGAAGCATTATTGGATTGTGGTATCCCACCTATATAAGATGGAAAAAGTATTAAGTCATATAGCCTCAGGAGGGAATAAGACAAACTCTAATCTTTGTGAGCTCTTTTCAGGTCTTCTCTTATTTAGTTTCACCATTCGTATTGAATGTAGTAGGATTTTACCCAGACCTTTCCTTCTTCCCTTCATCATCCCATACTGTTCATTCTCATTGCGTTTCTTGTTTTCTTCCATCTTTGTCTGTTTGCCAGTCCATCTTCTCCCCTCTTCTCTGCTGGTATCTTTTTGACTTACCTCTTTTTGGTATTGTATACATCCCTTGCATCTTGTATCCTTGTCTAAAAATACGTCCCAAATTTTCTGTTATGTCATTGTACTGCTGCTTTAACTCTCACATTACACCAAGTTTTTTCTTACATCTTTATATGTTGCTTGCTCTTTTACAAACTGATACTGTAGTTTCAACAGGTGTTGTCTTAAACTTTTGCCATTCCTCTTCCCCTGATCTGGGCTCACCTTACGGTATCTTGTCTTTTTGATGCTTTTGTCTTGTTTCTTGCTTTGTTTCCACACTTTTACTTTCTCTCCTGTTTTAGTGTTCTCCTTATTCCTCCATGGTTCTCAGATGTGCAGTAGCAGCTGGTTGTATTTTGTCATTATGTAAGGAATGTTAGGGTGTTAAATTTTACCTCAGTGGCATGCCCTTCCAGTTCCCTGTAAAAGATGATATAATCCACAACAGCCTTCATGCTATCATCTCATTTCTTTCACGAAGAATTTCCAATCGTTAATGTATGAAGAATTTCCTATAGTCAGCCTGTTTCTCCAATCTAATAACCTCCTTCCTTTCTGAACCTTCTTTTTCCAATAACTCATATCCATTTCTTTCCATGCTGATATGAGCATTCAGGTAACCTGTAATGATTGTATTTTGGCAATTTAGCTGTATTGGCATTTTCCTCAATCATCTTCTTTCCTGCTTGGCAGTCTGCAACATCTCAAAACTCTACATCTTTATCTATACTTTAACTTTCATTATCCTGTCATATTTCTGTCACTTCAGCTTTAAGTACAGTTCCCAGAACCACCCCCATTCGTTTGTTTTTTTTTCCTTATTTTGACTGCAGTATACTGGAAACCTCTCCTAAACTCTGTTCTTCTTATTTGCTGAACATTGCCTCTCCTGATCCTAATATGCCGAGTTTCCTACTTTCCATCAAATGTACAATTTCTTATTTTCCTGTCAAATCTGTAGGTTCAGTGTTCCAATTCTGAGTCAGTTTCCACATTCAAGTCTGCTTCCTCCATAATCATTCTTTCTGGGACTTTTTTTGTTTTCTTCTGCTGGTTTGTTAGGCCTAACCAGAGCTCCCCATACAACATTTTGTTCAGGAACCTGTGTGGCATTCACAGGTTATGGTAGCAGTCACAGGGTATATACATTTTCCACTGTACTTCACCCTTAGAATCATTTTGTATCTGTATCCACATCTACACTCACAAAAGCACTATAAGTTCACAGCAGTGTATTTCTGTAGTACCACTTATTACAGTTTCTTCCCATTCTATTTGTGTATGAGTGCTGGAGGAATGATTATTTTAAGGCATTTGTGCACACTGTAATTAGTCTTACCGTATCTTTGTGCTCACTATGGGAGCAATACCTTTAGTGCTGTGGTATGTTCCTAGGTTTCTCATGTAATTTTTGGTTCTTGAAGCTTCAGAAATCTTGTCAGTTCAGGTTTTTCAGCATTTCCGTGATGCCATCCCATGGGTCTAAGAAATCTGTAACCATTTTTGCTGCCCTTTATTGATATATTCAACACAGTTCAGCAATATTGTCGGATTCGTACAAGAGATTTTTAAGCAATCTCCTTTGTAGAGTCACTGTGTTTTCCCATTATCCTACCAGTGAATTGAAGTCTGCCACCTGCTTTACGTACAAAGTGTTACACCCAGGCACTTCTATCAGTTGACTGATTCCAATTGTGCATTATTGCTATTGTGGTCGTAGGGTATTATGTTTCTGTGGTTTGTTAGATGTACAGTTCCACATTTCTCAACAATTAAAACACATTGCTAATATTCACTTCACTTTGTGAAGTGCACAATTTCAAATTGCTGATCATTTAAAATAAGTTGCCAGTCTCTGCACCTCTGTGAAATATTATAAAGATCTGACTGAATATTTGTGCAGATTTTTCATGTTCAAAAAAATCTGACTTCGCTGTTGTCTGCCAGATTAAGACATTATGAACAGAAAGGGCCCCAGTATGCCTCTCTGGGGGCACTCCTGAATTTACTTTTGTATCTCTCAGTGACTCTACATCCAAAATAGCATGCTGTCTTTTGATTGAATTCTGCTACAGTAGTCATTGAAGGCTTGCTCTTTTGACAACCAAGTGTTTTTCATAGGCTTATGTGTTGTTTTACATCTGTTGTGCAGTAGTCCCTGTTTCTTTACAGAGCCTGTATACCATGGAGGGTCACTTCTATTATGAACTGTTATACTGAGGTACAGTTTCTCTATGTGCTGCTGTTCAGAGCTAAATGTTTGAAGTTCCTCCTTGAGCTATGATAGTAGTACCTCTTTATCTAATGTACTGAACATCTTGTTTTAATTACTTCTTCTACTTTGCTAATATTTGTTGCTACAGATGTCTTACGGTCACACTTGGCTTCAGCATGGACATCCTCAAACAGGTCAGATCTGTTTGTTGCCTTTAGAATTAATACGCTACATGATCAAAAGTATCTAGACACTTTTATGTACTGCAAAACTGACCATTAGATGACACAAGAGGCGGACCAACCAGTATAAAACAAGGTGGGATGTGTTGTTTTGTCACTAAAAAAGTAGTAACAGGATGGGTCACTCAGGACAGTTCAGTGACTGTTAGTTGGCATAAAGCATGATGCCACTGGGCAGTGGAAGAGGAAATGAGTGATTTGGAGCGAGGAATCACACTGTATCCTGTGGCAATCTCATGGAAGGGTGTGGGTTTGCAGATACCTGGAGAAAGTTACCTGTCATCATATGTAATGCCAGCACTGAAGTATGGGGGAGGTGTTACAGCATGAGGGTGTTTCTCAGTGTCGGTGTGTGGCCCTCCTATTTCACTTACAAAAATGCTAAATATGTAGTGGTATATGCACATCTTGCAGCATTGTGTGTGCTTACAGTAGAGGAACAGTTCGGAGACGATAATAGTTTGTATCGGCATCATAATGTACCCTGCCATAAAACAGCACCCGTGAGGCAATGGCTTGTGGACAACATCATTTCTGAATTGCAGTGGCCTATCTGGAGTCCTCACCTGAACACAATGGAACACCATTGGCATGAATAAGAAAACTAACTTGGCTGCATATCCCAGCGCCCACCTCCTTCGGTGTCTGTTCTTGAGGAAGAATGGGCTGTGATTCCTCCACAAACAATGGCATCTCATTGAAAGTGATTGAGTAACTTCAAGCGATCATAAAGGTGAATGATGAATAGATAGTGTACGTTTTTGACATGAGTGGGCTTCATATTATTTGGTGTAATCATGCAGTGCAGGCTCTCACAGCCAGTATTTATGTACTGGTTTATTTTTTGTATGGGTATTAGACTGTGGGCTAAGGCATATTTCCATGCTTAATGTTTTTTCTTCTGCTGCAGGAACCATCCTCAGATGTTACTAACCTGTAGATAGTTAAGGTCTTTATGTAGTCTGAGGGTGTCTGCCGCAGTAAGAGACAAAATGTCAGGCATAAAAATGTGGCTTAGACCTTGGCCTGATGTCCATAAAACCAATGTGACAAAAGATATCTGTTCTTTGTAATTAACAATGTAAGAAAAGACAGATTGCTACTTACTATAAAGAAGACACGTCAAGTTGCAGACAGGCACAATTAAGACGTTGTGCCTGTCATGTCATGTTGCAGACAGGCACGATGTCTTAATTGTGCCTGTCTGCAACTTGACATGTCTTCTTTTATGGTAAGTAGCAATCTGTCTTTTCCTACACGTTTGATATTGCTACCCCCAAGTTTCCATTGTTTGATTTTGTTCTATGTAATTTTCAGAGAAAGCATTTAATATTGTTTTACATGGTATCTTGTCACGTTCCCTGCTAACAAAACTAGTTTCATCAATTGAGTGTTAGATGATTAAAGTCTCCTTCAGAGATGAAAGTATAATTGGGAATCACAGATAATACTGAACCCATTTTTTTTCCTCTCTCTAAAGTTTTTGGTTACATCTGGGTGTTGGTCTGGTGATTGGCAGAAAGATTCAGTTAAAAGTTTTTGCCCATCCTTGATGCTGTGTATTGCCCAAACAGTCTGCCATGTGGCTTCAGTTTAGATGTCAATGGATTTGAATTTCTCTTCTGCAACAAATCCAACACATCCATTTCCCATTAGCCTATTCTTTTGATATATATTTTGCTTTACTGCAAAAATCTCACCGGTGTCAATTTTCGATTTTGGCCAAGTTTTTTTACGTAGTAGTACGTGAGCTGCTCTGGTTTTTAGGAGTGCTTCAAAGTTGACTACTTCAGCTGTAGGTCACTGGCATTTTAATAGCCTCATGTGGCATTTCTTTGGATCCTACAGAAATAGTTTGGTATCTCCTACAGCTATCATTGTCTGGAGTGGGTGAAGGGTTTAGAAATAAAAAAAATCCCTAATGTGAGGTCAGCTACCTGGATAGAAGCCTCTGATGAGTAACATATCCCGATATAATTTAGGGGGGCCTGCAGTTCTCAGTCATGTGGTACAAAAGTCACCACCTAACTTGTCACAGAAACTTTGAGGTCTATTCCAACCCTTCCACTTGGCTCAGAATCAGGAGCCTATGGTCAGTGCTGGAGACAATGCTGCAAATGTGAGCTTGTTTGAAATTCTATGAGCAAGGCTGGTATTCCAAGCTTATCTGCTAGTTGCTGGAATGCTCTTCTCCCAATGTCTTGGAGGTAGGGTTGGACTTGTAGGAGACAGTTTCAGTTTAAAATATTTAAAGTCTAACTACACAGTCATTAGCAGTAGATTTCAATACACACTGATGAGTATAAACTAATGGGGCTCTTCAGAGTGAAAAAAGAATAAAACTATTTGAAAAAGAATGTGTAGTCTACTTGCTAGGAACAACTGGAGCAGGGTCAAATAATACACTTAAAAATCATGGTTGCATCTGTAGATATTAGTCTTTGGCAAGTTTGTTGTGGAATCTATGGAAAGTAGGAAGAATAAAAAGGAAATACCTAAAACTATTGAAGGGAAGGAGAAATTGTTACAAACATGAAATATATAGTTTCTCTCCCTAATATTTGATTAAGTATGTTGTGGTTTTTGAAGAGCAGGATTATGTTGCCATACTGGAATGTTTGCTCCCAGGGTTTATTTACTTTATCTGACTGCTAATTTTGTGTGTATCCTCTAGGAATTTCTTTAACTTGTCTTTTGGGAACTGTGACCAGTTTTATCTTGTAGCACTCAGTTAGTCTTTCTATTTTCTTCACTCACATTCCCCTCCTTCCCAGTCTCCCTCATCACAGTACTGATAAAGTTCACAGAGTGGTTAAAAACACTGGACCCGTATTTGGAATGAGGGGGGGGGGGGGGGGGGTGTCCAATTCCTTGTTACTGCTGTCCTGTTTTATGTATCTACAGCTTGCTTATTCAATTTAAACAAATGCCTATTATTTGTATTGTTTTGCACCCTCTGCTGCTCCCTTTCCATTCCTAATTTAGCTAATGCTCCATTTCTAATGACTACAGTGCCAGTGAGAAGTTAAACTCTTAACCTTTATTCCCTTCTTCTAATATTACCATGTTGTCTCCACATTCTACTCCATTAGTGTTGTCTGTATCAAAAATTCTCAGGACTGTGTTACAGTCAAATTTCCCATAGCAATCTTTCACAGCAAAATAAAATATTTGTTATTTTAAATATGTCAAAGGCTTCTATTTTTTAAGATACATTCCTTAATGTGCTCCCACATAACCTTCAATACTACCATGTTCATCTTTTCTTTTACCAACTATACAGTTTCCAAATACATCACATATGATCTAATTATTCTTTCAGTCCACACATTGTGTTTTGCTGATTTCATTGTAAAGCCAAACATTGAGGGATAATGAGTGCCAAAAGAAAGAAATTGGCAGATTTAAGACTAATAAAAAGTTACTGGTTATTATTAGTTTTCTTGGATATTGATCAAAAGCTTTAAAGCTGTAACTGGTAATTAATTTGACAGGTCTTTTGTGCAGTGTCAAAACTTACTATTATAAATCTTGATTACAAAATGTGTGTGTGTGTGTGTGTGTGTGTGTGTCCAGGAAGTCGTCACTCATGGCTACTAGTTCAGTAGAGGAATTATTATGTGAGAGATGCATGCAGCATATTCTCCTGGTTGGAGGTCCAATGTTAAAGTATCGCCTTCACTACTATCTCTAATTTTGTCCGGAAAAGATGATGCGCCATTTTAAAATATACTGATCCAAGTTTGTGTTTCATCAGTTTGCAAAAATGATTTTCTCTAGTTCCTCCTAAAGTATGCCCATGTTAAAACAACTCCTTTTGTAACGCTACCTTTCTTTCAATTTCTTCTTGGCTGATGAAAGCAGATTTAATTACATGAATGCTCTCACCGCAGAAGTAAAATAGATTGGGCCTCCAGTGAGGACAACATGCTGAATGCATTTTTGAAAAACTTATGGACTGGAAATGTCTGTTAGACTACTGCTGAGGAGAAGAATGCTTTAATAAGATTTATTCACCCAGAAGTCTCAGCAAATTCATTTTATTGCCCATCAAGGAGTGACAAGTGTTGGATTCCGTAACAGCGTGTTATTGCAGTTATTATAGCACCATCAGTGGCATTGTCTGACTGGCAGTATAGTTTTCGTCATGAAATTATACAGAAAATCAATAAAGCTGTAAAAAATCCATGCTGCTTGAGGGGAATATAATCTTAGGGTCCTAAAAAGATAGCTCTTCTAGTTTTAAAGGAACGTACAATCAGACTTGGAATCCTGTATCTGGCTTGGGAACCTGTGGTGAAGAAACCCACCAGTGGCTGCTGTTGCACAACTATTGGGTGTGGCCCCTGTGATGATGGGGATGTTGGTTTTCTCAGTTTAAAAGAAACCAGTAGTGGTTAAGCCACCACTTACACAATTTTTCATCAGATCACATAAACCGCAAACTATGCGAAAACAAAATACTCTTAAACTATCACGTCGGTAGCACTGCACATTAAAACGACTTGCACAAAATTCTCTATAGCAAAAATCCTTAAAAAAAAAAAAAAAAAAAAAAAAACACACTGCTCTGAACTTCCCTACAACTGATGCAGTGTGAAGTGGTGTAAAACTTTAAAGCAGTTTATATGTTGTATGTCACAGCCATTGTACACCAATTTTACTGCCTTGATGCCCAGTGCCTTGTAAATGCACAGTAAAATTTTGAAGTTTATAACCATTTTGATTCTGTAGTTAACATAGCAGAGAAACAGACTAAAATTTTGTGATGAGCCATGATAAAAATACACCCTTTTTTCAGTATCTCACATCCTAGTAATCAGGACTTTTGATATTACTTTCCCCAGAGAGTGGTAAACAATTGTGGAACATGATAAAAGATGCCAGATTTGAGTACCAGTGGAATAGGGCACCTCCACCTTGTCATTTTTTTAGGGCCTTTATGCTTGCATTGCAAAACCAAATCTAGTTTTTTAGGTGATTTAGAACATGATCATACTAATGAAAAGCTTTTAAGAGTTTGCAGAAGATCCTTCCTTTTTTTCTTTTTTTCCTTGACATTATTAATATGAAAATTGCTCAAGAAATCTTGAGAGAACAAAAAGTTGTACACGACTGTTTAATATTATTTCTTTACAGAAAATATTGCCAGAGATTTGTCTCAAAGTTGCCAAAAACTCAGGGTGCAATTTTGATAGTTGCACTATAGCGCCAAACAAATGACTATATCTCTGGAAGTATTATATTGGCAGAAGTAAAACTTTATCCATCTTTCAGAAAAACCTGTGGTCCTGCAGGAACCCCCAGACCACTTGGCATGGAATGACACCATTGATTTTTTCATGTAAAATGTACAACTATCTTTCTATCGCACACATGATTTGTACTCTCTCTCTTCTCACATGTTTATTGCAATATCTAATTCATATCCCTTCAACAGCAATTTATCCAATAAGGTTTTGTGATTTTTTTTTTTCCATTGTTCTCTTCTGTGATTAAGCAGTATATCTAAATTCAGTAATGCATTTGTTAACTAGCAAGAATGAGGGAATAGACATTATGAACTATTATCAAAATTGGGGCAAATTTCTATTAATAGTATATGATCCAAATAAAAGTTTTATGTGGGTATTGTATTCCAGTTTATCTGTTTGAGTGAAAGACACACAGCTTAACTATTTGAAAGGCCATATAACCAAAACAACTGGAGATATAGTTGACACTTGGATGACCTTATTGTACGTGTACAGCATGTACCAACCAAAAACAAAATTTGATATCAATACTATCTGCATGCCATGCCAAGAAATATTCCCTTTGTATTGTAATTGCTTGGATCTTCTTGCATTATATGTAAACTTAAGTATCAGCTGCTACATCAAAATGGGATTTCAAATGAAGGATCTATCTTTTAGCACACCTCGTGATGAGCTTCTGCAGAAGAAAAAATCCAAACGGAAACGTAAGCCCAAGCTTCCAAAGAACTATAACCCTGATGTCCCTCCTGATCCAGAGCGCTGGTTGCCACGGCATGAGAGGACTGGTTACAGGAAAAAGAAGGATCGTCGAAACAAGGATATTGGAAAAGGTACTCAGGGAGCAGCAACAGGAGCAAGCGACATGTAGTAAGTATCTCCACCTCATCTCCTGTCTTATGCTGAGTAATTTGGAAGATTTCATCCTGAAGACAGCTTTTCTTGTATGCAGTGGGGAACTTACTTTTTGGAAAAGTGTGTGTGTGTGTGTGTGTGTGTGTGTGTGTGTGTGTGTGTGTGTGTGTGTGTCTGGCTTTCTCAATTTTGATAAGTGTAGCCACAAAATGTAACGTATGGTTGTCAAGTACCGAAAATAATTACAATCAGAAAAGAGTTCTATTTCAGAACATTGTTGCATAATTCAAATAGACAAAAAACCAATTTAAAGGAATTAATGTTTCATACAGTCTTTGCTGTTAATAGTTGCTGCACATATTGTACTAACATTTTAGAAAAGTGTTATGACATTTCACACTTGGAAATGTGTATGGCAGTTAAATTACATTTTGCAAAAACAGACATAATGTCTTATGGGATAACAGCAATCAGTGATTTTATAATGTTACTTAAAATCCGTCTTGATTGAAAATGTTTTTTTTATTCGTATGACCGGTTTCGGTTCATTCAGAACCATCTTCAGATCTGATATTTCAGTTACAGGAGTACAGGGTTACTCCTGTAACTGAAATATCAGATCTGAAGATGGTTCTCAATGAACCGAAACCGGTCATATGAATAAAAAAAAAATTTGCAATCAAGACGGATTTTAAGTAACATATTTAAATTACAGTTTTAAGTGCTCCAGCAATAATAAATTTCGTTGTTGCTTCTCATATTATCACATTAATCTTTTCCCTTTCTCAGTATTACAACTGCATAAACAAACAAGATTCAGTTGCACAGAATGTAACTAAAACATAAGAAACATGCTGGACAGGACTCACACTTTGTATAATAGTGACCCTAAGAGGATGGGAATTCACTAAAACTCACAGTTGTGAGGTAAAATTATTGTTTAATATGAAGACAGAAAATAAAAGGAATATGAAGTGGCATAAGAACAACATTTTGATACTTTCTAAACAATTTAAGATTAAAGAGCATATGGGAGAAGGTGGAGCATGGCTCCATGTGAAATGATTAGTGGCTGAGCAGGACAGCCAGAGGTACATTGAGAACAGTTTTGAATATTTCTGAGCCAGTATCTGATTCCCTTTTTAGTATTACGGTGCATTCTCAGATGTAATGTCTTGAGATATTTTGTTTCTCTCTCCTGCTTGGATTTCTTTTTGAAATGTTGGAAAAAAAATGGTTTTCATATGAAAACTTGTCCTATGAAGAGTGAAAGTGTTTTGTTACGGTCAGTGATATGAGGAAAGACAACCACTCACCATATAGAAAAAGTATTCCACATCATACAGACATTAAACCCCTTACTGTAGGTAAGTTCAGCTCTTGTATTCTTCATTAGGGCATGCTTATTGGAGTTTTCTCAGCACCTCTCCTACACTGTGAATGTTCTTCCTTGATATTGTAATTCATATTCCATGCAGGCTTTTTCAGAGTTCTGGAAGTTATATAATTTTTTGTAGTTTTGTCATTGGTAAACATAGGCCAGAAGTAGTAATATTATTTCATTACATCTAAATACAATGTACTTTGTTAATAGTTCACATATATCCTCATGAAAGCACAGTTTTTGGTAATGCTGAATGTATCATTAAAATTACTGACAATAAAACTTTGTTTTAGTGACATCACAAAGATGCCAAGTCAGCAAGTCAAAGCATCTCCCAACCCTCATGGAAGTCCTGCACCAGAAAGTGCTGGTCCAAGGCAGCAGCAGAGGAAGGTGCAACAAAAGAAGAAGAAAAAGGGTGGAAAATGGTGATGAGATTTACAAGATGACAATGACAATTATAGTTCATGTATTAAATTACAGTATAAATGCTCTGTGCTCATGTCAGATTGTATACAGTTTCAAATAAACATACTTTTTGGTTGAAAAGCAGAAATGGAACTTCAGGACTTAACCTTTTCTTCATTTTCTTTTACATGGATTTTGTTACATGTCAGAAATTCCCTATTGTTTAAAATCTTATAAGTTTCATGTCAGTAAGCTTAGATAGGTAAGAAAACATGGGTATCAATTTTCCACCATCTTTACTGTACTACACTCATCTGTACACAGAAAATTACCAAGACATTATGTGGTTACTCCAAATTACTATACATAATAGTTATAAACTGTACTAAATTAACTTCATCTAACTGCAATGTTAATTAAGTGAGAACAGTAACGTAATAAAATCTTTAAATAACAAAATACGATTATTTGAGATTTTCTTTAATACAGTCAGAACATTTGAATTACTGTTGGTGTGACAATCTGTAGAAATATTGACGCACTTTGTTAATAAACAATTAGTACATTTTGTAAGAGATGCTGTCAGGATGTTGGCAGTCTTCCAATTACACATCTGTGCATTTCAGCAGTATCATTGTGGACGTCATATCTGCTGGGAAGATTAGAAAGAAATGACTAATCTTCTGTGTACTGATGATACATCAAAGACAGGGATATGTCATGTTGAAACTAGAGGAGACAAAGGTGTGAGTAAAGAATTTTTGAAAGTATGGTTGCAGGGATTTGTTGCAGTATTTTTTAAATAATGGATAAAAGGATACCAGCAAGATCACATATTATTTGTATGTGTGAAATGTATGTGTGAAAACTTAAAATCCTATGGATGTTTGTATGTGAACAACAGGATATCCTTGATGAACAGGGTGAATAATCCCAAAAAATGAATGGAGTTAAGTTTTTGACAACCACCTTGACACACAGTCACAGAAAACATTCTGACAGTTATATTGAACTTGTGGTCATGGAATAGGATGTGGGGGTGGGGGATGGGGGTGAGAAGGGGTGGGGTGACATAGGGAAGATAAGCAGGGTGGTAGAGTAAGTCTGTATACAATGGACATAATGTTTTAAAGTTATTTACAACTGCTCCTATTGGGCTTAGTGGTTATTGTGAAGTACAGTTGTCAAGATGGTGCAGAGTGAGCTGAAGATTTTAGAGAGGAAAATTTGCAGAAAACTGGTGTACAAACTAACTGATCAAGCATATTCTTGGGAGCCAATTTACTGAAGCTTGTGACTGTATGGACTTGTCTCTTGGTGGTGTCAACTGTGACGTACATAATGTCTTTTACACAGTTGGTGATGGCTTCTGTACCTGGTTTCCATTGTCCGTGTGAAATGCTCCCTCTCTGGCAGTTAGAGCTGTTGTGGCTCTGGACAGGCCTTTCTTCACTCTCTTTGTGCCACTGGCAGGGAGGTTTTGCACTTTGGCACAGAAGCAATCTCTGAACTCTAGCAGCTGTTGTAATTGCTGCTGCCAATAGAGGGCATAACTAATATACTGTCTACTCAGTGATCAGTTGCCAGCTGACTGATGATCTCTCTTCTTCACCACTAGTGTTTCTGGCTGGAGGGGGGCGGGGGCAGATGGGGTATGTTGCTCTGGTTAAGTGGTACTGCCTGGCATCTGGTGGGCACCAGCAGACTCTTGACACGTCTTCTTCTTGGCATTGTTTTCTGTGTGATATGAAGGTCTTGCAGCATTGCAGCCAAGTTGACTGTCACAGTTAGCTCGTCTGCATATTACACCCCCCCACTCCCACTAGCCTGTTTGCCAAAACATTTGAGACAGGCAGGATTGCACCCACCATACCCACTTCCTGATATGCTAGAACGCTTGACATCAGAAGCACTGCTGGTCTCATTTGAGGCCTATTCTCATCAAGATTCCCATTATACTGGAGATAGAGAATAGCCCTTCAAAGTCTGGCACCACTTTTTGCTGGTTGACAGGTGGCTCCAGTGGATGAATGCTCATCTGCAGGATGAACATTGGTGGCCGCTTCTGTTTTGTAAGCTGGTACTGATGGACAGTGCTCCACCAGTAGTCCAACATACAGAAGAAAGCCACCTACATAACACCTATACGTTCCATCACTATTCATGGTCCTCAGATGTGTGATACTGGATTGCTTGTCTTACTGCATTGCAATCTGCAGCTGTAGTCAGACCAATCTGCAGAACATGGCCATTGCAGATTTCCTTGCTGGCAAAGCCAGACTTAGCGAGCCTCATAAAGTTTTATCTTGGTCCCTGAGGTGTTGCCTGTGTATTGGATGGATACAGGTGTCAGTGGAGTCATCTCGCCAAGCACCGGCATGTTCAACTGACTGAATTACCTTGATTTCACTGGTTCTGAAGTTTAACTCTGCACCAATGCATGCCAAGTTCCATGCTTAGCTGTAAAGATCATCTTTGTCAATTTTCATATACAGAATCTGTATGTTCCAAAATTTTTTTCGAAATAGCTAAGTCAGATGGTGAAAGTGAATGTTTTTGAGATCTGCATCACTTGCAAAATGGTTTTAACATTCTGAAATGCCACTAACTGCAGGAGCCTAGATACTTGAGGCGAAATGGGTGTCTCCAACCTAATACTCATAGGTTTTATTCTGGATAGGTTAATGTTTCTTTGTGTTGTTACTCACCAATGGTGGCTTCTTGCTCTACAGAAGCAATAAGCCTGTCCTGGGAAATTAAAAGCAGTTGGGGCATTATACTTTTAACATCAACTTCTTAGTACTGGAGATATTTGCTGGTGGTCAGGACATTCTAGCTGTCATCCATGCCCAAATTAATGCAGAATGTTTCAACTAAAACTTGCACTGCTCATATCTGCTTCTCTGGAGGACTAAGAGTTGAGTTGGAGTAATACCAGTGTATAAGGCAGAGCAAGCAAGATAACACAGACAAGTGTACGATACACCAAAGCTACATTGCTCACAAAACCACCATACTGATACAACCGAACGCATTGATCATATATCAGCAGTTGCTGATTAAGTGTGAGAGATACAGCTGCCAAAGCAGGTGTGGAATCAACCTCCATGAAGATTCTAAAATGTGGATAGTATCTCCTTAGAAGGGGAGCCAAAAGGATTTAAAAAACTATATTGGTATTACTCTTTTAGCATTGTGCAAATGTATTAGAAAAGAGTCAGGATAGAAGAAACTGGAGAACAGTGGAAAAGTACCTGAGAGAAGAAAAGTATGGTTTCAGGTCAGAAAGGTCCATAGTATATCTTGTATTTGCAATTGGGAAGCTGCAGGAAAACCACAAAGTATGGGAGAGATCTAGTGAAGATCTTCGTGGATTTTGAGAAAGCATCCAGAAGTAAAGATTGGCAGGCATTAAGAAGGAAGTGGGTTGAGGAGCAGACTGCTGTTGATTGAAGAATTTTACAAAGAAAGTGAAAGTTGGGTGACAGTTGTTAAGAGAGAACCATGTGGCTGATGCATGTCTGAAGTAAGGAAGCGCATAGTCTGTTATTTTCATAATGGTGATGGGTAACAGCAATGTTATTTTCTGCTCATCTGATGGTGTGGGGGAACTAGGAGGAGGTATGAAAACAATTAGATGTTTGGAAAGAGTGCAAGAGAATGACCGAAAATATACTGCTAATAAATGTGAGCTGGTGGCTCGAGATAAGAGCATACACTCTAGTAAGTGTGACATTAGGAGAGAAGCAGCTGAGAATAGTGAAAAGTTTCAAGTACCTGGGAGGAGTATAATACAGTAAAACAGAAGAAATGACATATGGGTGAATGCACAAGGCAAGCTGGAAGCTCCACAAGTAGTGTGTGAGGAATGATATGGGAAAAGAAATTTGCCAGAAAACTAAGAGAGTGATACACCAAACATATTATGTATTAGTTGTATCCAAGAATAATTTGGTTAAGGAAACTAATAAATTGAGACAGAATTGATGGCCAGTACTTATCTTCTGTAGATGAAGTCAATAGTACTGCCATAGACATGCATAGAAATAAGATACACTACCTAGCATTTGTTAGGAGGGGAGATGGATATATTGGGAAGGCAAAAAGAATGGGTTACTAAGACCCCAAGATGAGGCACCCACCTGTAGTGAGAACGGGTTGAGAAGAAATGAAGGGGAAGATGTCAGGGATTTTGCAGTGGTAAATACTGTTCCAGCCTCAGTTCAGAGATAAGAACAGAGTGAGAAGTGAAAATAAAGGGCAAGAGAGAAGTAGTGCAATTAAGAATTAAAACAGAAGTCTCCATAAACAAAAATGAATTAATTGGCCTCTTAAATGTGAAGGTCAGTGTGAAAGTCTGCAATCGTTTTTATGCAACAGTGGGTGATGATCCAGTAATTCACTGTTTTCTCTTTGTGATAATAATTTATATGCATTTACACTAATGTAAACAAGTTAAGCATCACCAGAGAATGAAAGCATATATATTGGACAGAAAAGTGAAATAAAATACTTTCCATGCAGTAAATTTGGTGTAGAAAATGTGTGATTAAGGAAGTTCCCAAAACAAAGACACATTTCAGAAAAAAACAATATCCTTCAAACAATAAAATTGATAATGTGGAAACATGCTTATGGAGTTTTTGATTATGGCTATTGTTGATATGGTATGCCCAACACACAAGTGGCATCAAATCAAAATTCAGATTTTCAAAGACTGTTACCAGCATTGCCATCAGGAAATCAGAAGTGGGATATGTTTGGTCCTGACATATATGGTGTGATGTGTAAATAGCTATATTGGTATTCAGTCTCACTTTGGAGGAAGAGCTTTGTTGAGATTGAAGAGACTTTGATGGCAGCTAATTAGCTACAGTTAGTCTCCCCCACACATCCTGGACACAATGTGTAGAGTTCAAACCATGAGATCTCTCTGGCTAGTCCATTTGCTGTAGATTTCTTTTTATTTTTGTATTTTGACATACATAGATGTGTTGGATATCTTTGCCTATGATAAATTCAGCCAGCAGAGCAGCTCAGTGGTGGCTGCAATTGAATTTTGTGCGCTCTCTTACCATGTCACTGCCATCACTTCACATAACCATTGCTGTGTTTGTTTTTTGGCCTCTTTCTTCCACGGTTGCTGATGTACAAGTTGTACAAGTTGTATAGGTTAAAGACGGTATTTAACCTATACAACTCTTTTTTTCCCCACAATGATATACTAATTTTGCTTGACACAAAGGAATTAAAGACATTAGCTGCCATTGGCATTGATTAATATCAATGGGGCAAGTTGAAAATTTGTGCCACACTGGGATTCAGACTCAGGTCTCTTGCTTACTGCGCAGATTCAATGACCACTACACTATCTGAATGCATTGGTCACCGTAACCACATGAACTAGCCTACCACTCATCTGCAGGAGATCTGGGTTTGAATCCCAGGCTGGCACACATTTTGAACTTGCCCCATTGATATAAATCAATGTCCCCCAACATCTAATGCCTTTAATTCTTTTGTGTCTTGATCCTTCGTGGCTACAGGATCAAAATGTCTGTTCTCTCAGGTATGTCCAAAAGACAGATACCACATATACAATTTGACACGCTATCACTCTGCTTCCAGACAAAAGTGCAATGAAATTTATTATGCAAACTGAAGTGGGATTAATCTGTGAAGAGCACATATTTCCCTCAGTTGTGCAATCTCACTGCTATTAGCATGAGAGACAAAAGCACATCGGCATGTAGACCACCTGCTCTGAATCTTTTGGGAAACTGGATTTCCTGAAGCATCTGGCAGCCCTGCGCGCTATTGCTTTGTGGACATAACTGGATTTCAGTCTTGCTCAACAAGCTACTGCTTTACAGTGATACAAGCACCCTGTGACGTTCGCCTGCTTTATTTCCTCATTGATTGTCCTCGGTACCGAAGTACTGCGTTGCTACACTGGCTGAAAAAATGGGGGGGGGGGTGTGTGTAAGTTCAACACTGACTACTTTAAATTATATAGCCGACAGGTGCACATTTGCATTCCACAGTTCTTTACTTTCAGTGTTCACTACCCCCCCGCCCCCTCTGGCCAATAATACACAGTTATATGGCCAGCCCACTATTGGTTAACTTTGATAAGCCTCATTAATAGGTTGCGAGCAAACATCAACATACTGCTACAATAGTTTACTGTTGAAGATCTATGAGGAGTAAAAACCTAACCACACACTTAACAGTTCTTGCAGAATAATACGGTACGTATTGAACAGAACTGTCATTGTTTTAACAAACAGCCTATTTGTCTTACACTTATCTCACAGTTAAGTTAATGCATTGTTGTTGACCTAACCAGCACAGGTTTCTCATCTGAAAATCGACCATGGACTGACTGTCTCTAGCCCAAAAACTGGGCCTTTATATACAATAATAGGTAGTGAAACTACAAATTGTTTTATGTTTAATTTACAGAAATTACAGTTAAGACATTACTCATTAAATTAACTGACTGTGGAAAAATTCTTTCTTTTTAACAGTTTCTTCTACTATGAGGGTTAAGCCAAATTATTTGTTTAAATGGTGAAATTAACAGACAATGCTTTTGGCAAATCTGGTAATTACTTTGGAATTAATTAAGGGCTGGCTTTGTTAATATATATATTTGAACAGAACCAAATAAATACTTAAAGGATGCTGTTAGTTGTTCCTTCAAAGGTTCATAATTAGTATAGAATTTATATTTATTTATAAGTCAACAATAGTCACTCATTTGGATATCTGGGCGGGGACTACTCAGGACGACGTTGTTTTCAGGAGAAAGACAACTGGCGTTCTATGGGTCAGAGCATCGAATGTCAGATCCCTTAATCGGGCAGGTAGGTCAGAAAATTTAAAAAGGGAAATGGATAGGTTAAAGTTAGATATAGTGGGAATTAGTGAAGTTCAGTGGCAAGAGGAACAAGACTTCTGGTCAGGTGAATACAGGGCTATAAATACAAAATCAAATAGGGGTAATGCAGGAGTAGGTTTAATAATGAATAAAAAAATAGGAATGTGGGTAAGCTACTATAAACAGCATAGTGAACGCATTATTGTGGCCAAGATAGATACGAAACCCACACCTACCACATTAGTAAAAGTTTATATGCCAACTAGCTCCGCAGATGAAGAAGAGATTGATGAATGTATGATGAGATAAAAGAAATTATTCAGATAGTGAAGGGAGATGAAAATTTAATAGTCATGGGTGCCTGGAATTTGATAGTAGGAAAAGGAAGAAAAGGAAACGAAGTAGGTGAATATGGAATGGGGGTGAGGAATGAAAGAGGAAGCTGCCTGGTAAAATTTTGCACAGTGCATAACATAATCATAGCTACCACTTGGTTCAAGAATCATAAAAGAAGGTTGCATACATGGAAGAAGCCTGGAGATACAGACAGGTTTCAGATAGAATATATAATGGTCAGATAGAGATTGAGGCAGTGCAAAATGGCTAAGCAAAATGGCTAGAGGACAAATGTAAGGATGTAGAGGTGTAGATCACTAGGGGTAAGATAGATACTGCCTACAGGAAAATTAGAGAGACCTTTGGAGAAAAGAGAACCACTTGCATGAATATCAAGAGCTCAGATGGAAACCCAGTTCTAAGCACAGAAGGGAAAGCAGAAAGGTGGAAGGAGTATTTAGAGGGTCTATACAAGGACAATATTATGGAAATGAAAGAGGATGAAGATGAAATGGGAGATATGATACCGCATGAAGAGTTTGACAGAGCATTGAAAGACCTGAGTTGAAACAAGGCCCCGGGAGTAGACAACATTCCATTAGAACTACTGATGGCCTTTGGAGAGCCAGTCCTGACAAAACTCTACCATCTGGTGAGCAAGATGTATGAGACAGGCGAAATGCCATCAGACCTCAAGAAGAATATAGTAATTCCAATCCCAAAGAAGGCAGGGGTTGACAGATGTGAAAATTACCAAACTATCAGTTTAATAAGCCATGGCTGCAAAATACTAACACAAATTGTTTACAGACAAATGGAAAAACTGATAGAGGGCGACCTCGGGGAGGATCAGTTTGGATTCCGTAGAAATGTTGAAACATGTGAGGGAATACCGACCCTGCGACTTGCCTTAGAAAATAGATTAAGGAAAGGCAAACCTACATTTCTAGCATTTGTAGACTTAGAGAAAGCTTTTGACAATGTTGACTGGAATACTCTGTTTCAAATTCTGAAGGTGGCAGGGGTAAAATACAGGGAGTGAAAGGCTATTTACAATTTGTACAGAAACCAGATGGCAGTTATAAGAGTCGAGGGACATGAAAGGGAAGCAGTGGTAGGGTAGGGGGTGAGACGGGGTTGTAGCCCATCCCCAATGTTATTCAATCTGTATATTGAGCAAGCAGTAAAGGAAACAAAAGAAAAGTTTGGAGTAGGTATTAAAATCAATGGAGAAGAAATAAAAACTTTGAGGTTCGCCGATGACATTGTAGTTCTGTCAGAGACAGCAAAGGACCTGGAAGAGCAGCTGAACAGAATGGACAGTGTCTTGAAAGGAGGATATAAGATGAACATCAACAAAAGCAAAACGAAGATAATGGAATTTAGTCGCATTAAGTCAGGTGATGGTGAGGGAATTAGATTAGGAAATGAAACACTTAAAGTAGTAAAGGAGTTTTGCTACTTGGGGAGCAAAATAACTGATGATAGTCAAAGTAGAGAGGATATAAAATGTAAACTGGCAATGGCAAGGAAAGTAAAGTGTTTCTGAAGAAGAGAAATTTGTTAACATCGAGTATAGAGTTAAGTGTCAGGAAGTCGTTTCTGAAAGTATTTGTATGGAGTGTAGCCATGTATGGAAGTGAAACATGGATGATAAATAGTTTGGAGAAAAAGAGAATAGAAGCTTTTGAAATGTGGTGCTACAGAAGAATGCTGAAGATTAGATGGGTAGATCACATAACTAATGAGGAGGTATTGAATAGAATTGGGGAAAAGAGAAATTTGTGGTACAACTTGACTAGAAGAAGGGATCGGTTGGTAGGACATGTTCTGAGGCATAAAGGGATCACAAATTTAGTATTGGAGGGCAGCGGGGAGGGTAAAAATCATAGAGGGAGACCAAGAGATGAATAGATTCAGAAGGATGTAGGTTGCAGTAGGTACTGGGAGATGAAGAAGCTTGCCCAGGATAGAGAAGCATGGAGAGCTGCATCAAACCAGCCTCTGGACTGAAGACCACAACAACAAGAAGTGAACAATAGAATTTAAGTTACAAAACAATTACTGATTTCACCCTATAACAATAGTATTAAGTAGGAATAGTCAAAATAAATTACAAAATCTATTACATACATAAAACTAAGCACAAAATTAGATCTGGTGGTATATTCTTTAAGACTGAGGGCCAACCTTTCTCTTTTATGGAGAAGCTGAGTAAGCTCATGTAAGTTAACAGTAATTAGTCAAAAATGAATTTTAAGGTGGCAGATGGCAAAACAAGAGGGGAAGTAAAATTATCACAGCTTGCTTTGTCACAGTTCTGAGATAATTCGAAGTCCAACGGACCCCAGAAAAAGAATGATTGAGCTTGATTTAATAAAAATTAAGGAATTAAAAAAAGTTTGAAGTAAGGGTATCCTCTCCAAATATGAAGTTAAAAACTATCACTGCAGTTTCAATAATATTTGTATATATTAGAAAGCAACAACTAGAACTCAAGAGAAAATTTATGTTTTTACCAAGTTTATTAAATTTTATTTATTTTAATATTGCAGATGAAAGACACTTTCAAACCAAAAATACATAAGGAAATTACAGTTTTATTCTGCTCAGAAACTGCTCATCTTATCCTGCTTCAGTGACCTCGAGCATGCTTGGTCATGTGCATTTTCTATCATTACCAAAAAACCGAAATATATCATATACTTCCATTCTAAGGATGTACAAGCACATTTCCAATGATGACTTTGTTTTTGAGTCACAGATGGAACTCTCTCTAGTTCTCCTTCCAAGTCACCTTCATTTTTGGCACCCGGAACAGCTGAAATTTCAACATTAGTCAGGGTACTGCAGACTTCCTTATGATAATGTTGTAATGTTTGAAAAAAGCTGTGCTAATAATCAGTCAGATATTGATAAGATTTGAAAGTGGTGCTTTAAATGTTCAAAAATGTAAAATTGTGCACTTCACAAAAAAAAAAGTAGTGTCCTATGACTATAAAACCAACAAGTTACAGTTGGAATCAGTCATTTTACACACATACCTGAGTGTAACACATGTACATGTTATAAGACTCAGTAATAGAGTGCAACTATTCAAATCATGAACCTATCGGTATCAGACTGAGATTGCTTACAAATCACTTGCGTGACTCATCCTAGAATATGGTTCAAGCGTGTGGGATCCATACTAAATAGGACAACAGGGGATATTGAATATAAACATAGAAGAGAAGCATGAACGGTCTCAGGTTTGTTTGACCAGCGGGCAAGTGTCACAAAGGTGCTGAAGAAATTGAACTGGCAGGTACTTGAAGATATATGCAAACTATCCCAAGAAGTTCTACTTACAGTGTATCAAGAATTGACTTTAAATGATGACTAGGAATTCACTACAGTTCTCTACATGTCATTGCCACAGGGATCGTGAGGACAAAACTAGATTAATTATAGCATGTGTAAAGGCATTTTGAACAATCATTCTTTCCACATTGCATACATGAATCGAATGATAAGAAGCCATAATAAATGGAACAGTGGGAAGCACCCATTGCCATACTCTTTACAGTGGTTTGTGACATTTGGATACAGATGTAGATTGTCAAAATCACCAGATGTCCCATTTTCTCCTACCTCTCAAACTTCACAGAAACACTCCTGCGAATTTTGGAAGGTAGGAGATGAGGTAATGGTGGAAATAATGCTGTGAGGACAGGTCATGAGTCGTGGTTGGGTAGTGCAGTTGATAGAGCACTTGCCCATGAGAGGCAAAGGTCCCGAGTTTGAGTCTCGGTCCAACACACAGTTTTAACGTGGCAGAAGTTTCACATCAGTGAACACTCCAATGCAGAGTGAAAATTCATTCTGATCTACAGTATTTCCTAATTCCTATTACACTTTTTTATCACAGAGGAACTATATTCACTTTATAAGTATTCTCTTACATACACGTACTATGTGACAAACAAAACGCAAATTTGTGTCATTGACAAACGAGTTTAAGTTCTTCAGAGATGTTTGTATAGTGAAGAAGCTTGGTTTTCACAAAGTAGACGAGTCAGTCTTGTGGGAAAAGTTAATGTATAAAGATTTTTTTTCAGATTTTGTTAACGAATTTATTCTAGCAGTTTGCAGCTCCGTTATACAGAATGGAAAATAAGAATCTATAGTTCACTAGTCTGCACCGCAATTGAAACAGACAGTTCACCAGCCTCTTGCATTACAGACGTGTGGAACCACTGAGCTAATGAGACGCTGCTGGGAGCTGGTCTCTCTCATCTGAATATTGTTCACTGAGCCTCAGAAGAACAGTTGTCACTTATGTGAAGTATGACAATCCTGTAGTCCACAAATTAAATGTTCTGCCTCAGTGTCTCTTCTTACATGAGGATTGTATAGCACAAGTCAGCGAAGTGGAAGGGAATTCTAAGTGAATTTAGAGGAACAATCCAGAACCACATACGGAAGTAAATGCAACATCACAAGGTTGCCAAATATTTGCAACCATGTTGCCAAGTCTTAAGTTTGCTAGGGACAGATATGTGGTGAACTGCTTGTGGTGTTCGTCTCACACGGGCTCAGAGAGTATACACGAGTGTGTTTAGCTTTTATGCAGCATTACCACCTGACACTTTCTAATGTCGCTTTCAGGCTATCTATATTTAGGGGTTCAATTAGAAATCTAGAATTTGTCATTTTTGAAGCTTTCTGGCTTGGAATGGAGATGTTAATAATCACGTTATGCAATTTCTGCACAGGGACAGCAAAGCTAGTGATATTAGTTTTCACTCATGCAGCGTATGGCATCTGAAATGTTGAGACATATAATTTTCCATCACAATTGCAGTTTCCTCAAAATACAAACAAATAAAACACCTATTTTACAGTTTGTGATAGAAAGTAATGGAATAGAAAGTAACTGGAAATCAACTTTAAAACACATCACAAAACAGTAAGATATCAAATACTTTGCACCTCGAAATCGACTGTGTCTATGTGCAGTCAAGTACCATGTACAAATAGAATTTTATGACTATCAAAAGAATGCCAGAGTATATTGATGGAGATGGAAGCAGGAAGAAACACAGTCAATTAATTATTTGGTGCCATACAGTAATCAACTGATTTAGGATTCATAGAAGAAGAAACTGAAAATTATGTTAATTAGCACAGAAACTAAACTGTTAGTGTGGGCAGTGTGCAGTTCTGTGCCTTCATATCCATACCTGCAAGGGTAGTTTGATAAGTCTCCTTTAAAAAAAAAATAATAATAATAAAAAAAAAATACCTTTTGAAAAATAGGTTCTGCAAATTCTGCAAAATACTTGGCTAAAGTTTCAAGTTGGGAAAAGGATAAGATCACTTAGGGCTAAGTCTGGTGAATAGGGTAGATGAGGAACCAATTCAAAGCCCAGTCCATGCACCTTCGCAATTGTCATCGCTGCTGTGTGAGCAGGTGCATTATCCTGGTGCAAGACCACTTTTTCTGTTTGCCAAACTTGGTCTTTTTTCGACCAAGTTTTAAATGATCCAGCTGTGAAACATAGTAGGGTCCAGGTATGAATTTGACTTTTTCCAGGTAATCTATGAGGGCTATTCCTTGGGGATTGCTAAAAACAGTGGCCACCACCTTACCAGCTGACAAAATGGTCTTTGCCTTCTTCAGTCCACTTTGACTAGCTTTTGTCCATTGTTTTGGTTGCTATTTTGCTCTGGTGTGCAATCATGGAACCTGGTTTCACCAACAGTCACAAATCAGCGCAGTAGATCTTGCGGATTGCGGTTAGACATCACCAGACATTCTGTTGAAATGTTGCACCAGATACGCTTTTGGTCGAGTATGAGCAGTTGCACCACCCACTTTGCACACAGCTTCTTTATAGCCAATAGTCCACATAAAAAATTATGCACTCACTCAATTAAGATGCCAACAGTTTCAGCAATCTCACAAATTTTTATTACTATGTCATGGATTTTGTCAATGGTTTCCTTCGTGGTGACCTCACTTGGTAGGTCAGTGCATGTTTCATTTTCCGTACTTGTCCAACAATGTTTAAATTCATTAATCCAAGAGTAAGAGGCGTTCAGTGACAATGCAGAGTCAACATGAACTTCATCCAGTCCTGTTTTGATTTGTGCAGCAGCACAGTCCTTCAAATGAAAATGTTTAATACATTACAAAACGTGGTTTTCTTGATTTTCAGTCATCGCACTGGCTAGTTCAGACAGCTGTCGACAATGAACTGTTTGCTGTACATTGTTGAAAATCTTTATACGATCCTTGGAATAATCAAGAATAGCAATCAGAAAGGGGCAGCAAAAATATTCCATTTTTTCAGGGAAATTTACCAGCTTGTCAAAGCATCCTCATATAGTACATACTAACTCACCTGTTCATTACTTTCAGAATTCTGCCTTCTTTGTTGATCTCTAAATGATGGAAATAATCCAAATCCATGTCAGTGATAGTTCCTTCGAATCTTCCCAGTGACTTTTTTTTGTGTGTTGTCGCTTGGTACTGATAAAGTAGACCGCTATGCCTGTTCAGCCAGAACATTATGACCATCGACCTACTATTGGCGTAAACCTGTCCAGGCGATAGCAGTGTCACCTGGCAAGGAGTGACTGCTAGTCAGGCAGACTTACAGTTCATGTAGTATCAGTGAGTATGCTGTATGTGTGTACAATGGGGAAGGCATGCAGCCTATCTAAGCTTGACTGAGGGCAGATTGTATTGGCCCAGAGGCTCGATATGAGTATTTTGGAAATTGCACAATTTGTCGGGTATTCAAGGGGTGCTTTGGTCTGTGTCTTCAGCATGTGGGAAAACCAACACAAAACCACTAATGTGCTACACGTGGCTACCCATGTCCTGCCTGTGCTAGTTCACGTTGTGTCAGGGTTCCTCCTGCAAAAAATCAGCGTCATTCAGTGAAGCCTATATATTGCACCCTGGGCTACCCTAGTCACTCGGAATGCCTTCATCGTGATTTTGCTGGGTGCTGGGTTAATACCTTTATCGGTTTTCTGGGCAAGGACAAAGCCACATCCTACCTCCTTCCGTTTATGGGTAAGTGTCATTTGTAATGTTTGCCAGAAATTCGTCTTGGCTGGCTGCAGTTTGTTTGAAGCAGTTCGGTGCATGCCTTCTACTTGCTTTTCAATTTCAGATGTGCGGCATTACTGCATTTAATTGGTGATTATTTGAAGGATCCCCTAGCAAGTACTCAACTCTCTCCTGTGTGGGAATTGGCCGATCTGTTTATAGTATTTTTTTTTAAATAAAAATTTGGGTGCCTAATTTTAAGTAAAAGTTCAAACTGTTGTTTTCTTGTGATTTTGATTTTAAGGCCTTGTGGCTCAATTGTAATTTTACACTTTATCTTGCCACTGTGTAGAACTTAAGGAAGGGGAGCCTCTTTAATTCGTGGCAGTGACTTGGTTTTTGCAGTCAGCAGTAAATCGCCCTCCTCACTCTTTAGTGGAATATTTTGTATGGTACTCAATACTTGCATTAGATTTAAAATATAAATAACCTCCGATTCTTGGTTACCCCCTTGTTACAATCACTCTAAATGTGATATCTTTCAGAGTTGCACTAAAAGATTTAGTTTTGCTTTATCCTTTCACTGTTAAGGGAATATCTGCTATATATGTTGTACATTCCATTTACTCTCACTTGCCTTGTTGTCGCCGGGATTGGGGACCCGAGGTCTGGGCCAGGGGCTGTCGTACAGTCAGCAGACTTGTGCCCCGATCTGACATCAGGCTGTTCAGTTGTAATTCATTAATATTTAATGTGTTTGATCTTTTGTAGTTGTTTTAAAATTGTGAATCATGTCTAAATTGTTTAATGTCTGGTATTTGAAGTTTAATAATTTTTCTTAAAGCTGGTCTTTAATTTTTTTCTCTTTTTAAATAGAAAAGAATAATTCTCTCTAGAAGTAATGCTGATTTACCAGTTTCAAAGAAAAAGTATCAATTAATTTCTTATTGGGTAATAAAATTTTTGGAGGAGGTACTTAATAACAAATGACATACAATGATTTTCCCCAGCCCTTCCTCTAGGACCTGACTGTTTGTGTCCTCTACGTACACACCCTTGTTACCTGTTCCATTCTGATAGCAGAGCATGGTTACATTCTATTCTAACCCTCCTTTTTTGAACATAATTTGTTTCTTGTAAATTTTCGTACTGCGTCATAATGTAAAAAACTATACCAGAGAAACCAACATTCAGTCACAGTTACAGTGGCCTTTGTCTGGGTCTACTCAGTTTGGCTTGCAGTGAAATTTTATTTTAACAAAACCAAAAATGTGTGCAAAATGACATTATCCAAAATGTCAATACACATTATGTTTACTGCAGACAGACTGTATCCATGTCTTGTCATACACGACTAGAATATCAGGAATACCACCAAAATAATGAGATGATATGGATAATAAGTCATGGTTATAGAGTAGATACATAGAGGAAAATGGAATGTATGACTATTGATGCAGAAAAGAAACAGTAGAAATAAGCAAATGTGCACTTTCACACTTTTTCACTTCTGGATCTACCATAGGTCATACCTGCTAACAACCTTTTTCATTTCTTCTGTGATCTATGGTAGAGTAGTCAAAGAGGCGAAAATTATGTGGAATGGCAATTTGATAAGAAACTCATCTAACAAAATGAGATCTACGTGGAGAGTTATAAAGAAAGAAACTTGTAATTCAGCACCAAAGGAAATTAACACTACAAGGCTCAAAAATCACAGACCCAAATTCAGTTGTGGAAAAATTCAATGAATACTTAACTTCACTAGCTGAAGACCTCATTCAAGTACAGTGTCAAGGACCAGTCTCAAGTTTCTCCAGCAAGTCAGTGATCTCGACTGCTTCTATGTATGTTTATGAAACAAACCCCAATGAAATTATAAGTAAAATTAAATCATTATGCAATTAAATGTCAAGTGATCTTGATGAAGTACCTGATTTCATATTAAAAGCATGTGCTCACCACATAGCAAACACCTTGGCAAAAATTTTCATCTCTTTAAAAACTGGTGTATTTCCAGATATTTTTAAAATCGCAAAAGTTTCACCACTACTTAAAAAAAAGGTTGTTCTGAAAAAACATCAAACTACCAACCTGTGTCACAGTTAAGTTCCTTCTCAAAAATTCTATAAAAACTCTTCTATGGCAGGCTTTTAAGTTTCATAAAGACAGCAGTTTTCGAATTCTTAGATTGCATTTTAAAATTCCTTGATCAACATAAATTAACTGCAGGTATTTTTCTAAATCTGTCAAAAGCCTTTGAAGCCCTGGACCATAACATTCTGCTGGAAAAATTACAAAGACAAGGAGAAAGAGGTGTAGCACATAGCCGGCTGTGTTCATACCTAAAAAACTGCAAGCAGAAAGTATCACTTAAGTATGAATTCAACAAAATGAATAAAACAAGAAACAATTCCTTTTTTTCCTAGCAAATTACCAATAAAATATGGTGTACCACAGGGCTCAATCTTAGGTCCACTACTCTTCTTGATTTATGTGGACGACTTAGTTGAATATATGAGTCCCACAAAAACTACCCTGTTTGCTGAAGACACCAGCATATTGCTCACTGGATCCAGTCCAGAAACTTTGCAGTCCACAGCAGAAAGTACTATAAAAAGACTTTCAGAGTGGTTCACAAAAAACAAACTCATTATAAATACTGAAAAAACTGTGTGTCGATTTTCATTTGATTCCTCCAACTAATCAAATGTCTATTCAAGCACAATTAAAAAAAATAATCCCCTAGAAAATGTGGTTGTCACAAAATTTTTGGGTCTATGGGTTCAGCAAGACTTAAAGTGGGACACATATATAAATAACTTGTCTAGAAAACTATCATCTGTGTGCTGCGGCCTAAGAATTTTAAAGGCTACAACAAGCAAAACAACAATACTGCAGGCATACTATGCACAGTTCCACTCACTAGTCTGATATGGGATCGTTTTCTGGGGATACTCAACTCACAGTGTAAAAGATTTTAGAATGCAAAAAGAAGCTCTAAGAATAATTTGTGGCCTTAAAAAGATGGAGTCCTGTAACTCCCATTTTACTGAGCTTGGTGTTCTAAATGTTCCAAGTTTATTCATTTATGAAACTATCTTGTTCACTAGGGACTACCTCCTGAAAACAGGCAAACTGATACAGAACAAAAATGTACACAACTATAGTACCAGAGAGAAATCAAATATACATCAAAAATATCACAGAACAACCACCTATCAGAGGAGCATAATTAACATTGGAGTAATACTACACAATAAGATATCAGAGGAAATAAAAATGCTACTCATCCAATATTTAAAGCTAAACTAAAGCTATTTCTAATAAGGCACTGTTTCTATTCTGTCAGAGAATTTCTGAATATGTAACAAAGTTAATTGTAATAGGTACCTATTTTTAATTTGCCTTCTATTTTGCTAATACTGTGTATTATTGTAACTTATCTTTGACCTGTCCAATATCAATTTTAAAATTTGTGCTGCATGATAAAACTGGACCAATAAAAAATCAAATCAAATCATATCTCATCTTGCTTGATACCTAGACGATCAACAAAATACAGATTCTTGTCACTGATAATTGCTTCGGTTCTGTTCAGACACTTTCTCTTGTTTTGTTAGTGATATAAGCTGAAATCACAAAGCAGGCAAACTAAGGTCACTGCTGCGGGGTTGCCAGGAGATGTATGACATGGAGGATTAAGATTCATCAATTACTTATAACAGTTAGCAGCTCAATTAAAGTAATAGTGAAAGAAGGTGAGAAGATACAGATTTTGCAGCAAAATTGGAACTGATTTTGAAATTAGCTACTGCTTTAGATGATGAGCACTTTCCAACTATATAAGCAATGCATTGCTGCAGTAAACACTCTCTCATTGCCATAATCATAGATGAGGTACATAGTTCACAACAAGAAAGGTGAGAGCAGGGGCAACTTACGCAGTAAATGACCTTTTTGGAATCCTAAAGTTTACTTTACTAACCTAAAGTAATATCTTAAATGGGAATTATTCAGAATATTTCACTGAGCTCACAAAAACAGGCCAAGTGAATTTAGCAAGATCAGTCTGTCCCTCACCTACAAATTACTGTTACGACAATGGAGTTGCCAAAACAGTGCCTTACATATTGTAAAGCCTTGACTAAGCTAGTGGCAATAAGAATGTGTTGTCAGAGTTAGAATTGTGCGTGATCCATTCCGGAAATACTGTCTAGTGTGACACAATGTGCTACATTGTTTGTCCGGATCCCATCAGGCATGATCCCAGCTACGAAAACGCATTCTTCTTGTCACTATCACAGTCAAGACATTGCAATGCCATGGGCACTGTTTGACAACTCTGTTGTCATGATTGGTCCTGCTTATTCAGTTGACTTTTTTGTCATCTCAGCAAAATACATTCATAATTCCACTTAAGATACCACATTGGGTTTCAGGCATAAGCTACTCATATTCTCACTTTTCAATGTTGCAAGCTATTTATCTCAGCAACAATATATAATGAGAGAGTGTTTACTGCAGCAGTGCCTTGTTCACATAGCTGTAAAGTGGTCCCTTTCTAAAACAGTAACTGATTTTACAGCAAAAGCTGTCTCTTATCACTTCCTTTTGCTACTGCTTTAATTGAGCTGCTAACTGTCACAAGTAACTGAAAGATCTTAGCCTTCTGTGCCATATGGCTCTTGGCAACCTACCAGGAGTAGCCATAGCCATCTGCTTTGTGAATACCAACTTACATCACCAATGAAACAAAAGCAAGTGTCTGAACAAATCCAAAGCAACTTTCAGTATTTTGTTCACCACATTGGTGTCAAACAAGATGGGATAAATCATGAAACCAATGAATAAGCTTTTTAGTACATTACCTATGGCAGATCTCGAGGTAAAAAAAGTGTGAAAGTGCAAAACTTCACATTGCCTATTTCTTCCATTTTGTTTGTGCATCAATAGTCACATTCCATTTTTCCCTGTGATTCCACAATTTAATGTACTACTCTGTAGCATTGATATCCATAATATATAGATATTTTGGTGGTATAGTTGATTTCTAGTTGTTCATGACACAAGAACAGACTTAGATACAGTCTGTTTGAGGTAAACATTGTATGGTAACTTACTGTTTCTAGATATTTTGGACAAGGTCATTTTGCATACATTTCTAGTTTTGTTAAAATAAGCTTTTGCCTTGAGCCAAACAAGATAAGTGTGCAACTCAGTTGTATTTTTCAGTGGTGTGATCGGTATAATCTGCAGTTGGTTTGAAGCTGTCCCTTAGACTGGCATTGGTAAAGCAGCTCCACTGTGGCCTAGCTGGGGAAGGCAGTGAGAACATCATCAGCTGCCCACAAAGTTCTTCATATTGCTAGTAAGGCCGAGACTTGGCAGTATTACAGATGACGTTTGGCACCTCGTGATTGTTCACTCATTTTCAGGGTTGGTACTGATTTTTTTTTTTTTTTTTTTTTTTTTGGTAGGGTTTAAGGGCACTCAACTGCTGAGGTCATTAGCGCCCAGTCACTGGTGTTAGAGCAAATGGAATCTGCTAAAACTCAAGGGGATGGGGGGACACCAGAAGTACCTGACAAAGATGCAGATAAAATAAGTAAAAAGGTTAAATGTCTTTGGACAAGCCAGTTAAAGTTATAAAACGCAGAATACGAGCAGCTGCTCGAGCGTCATCAGCTAAAACATCCGGTAAAGTAGATGGTAGGGACAGGATAACACGAAATTGACTAAAACGGGGACACGACAATAAAACATGGCGCACTGTTAATGCCTGACCACAAGGGCACTGCGGGGCTGGATCACCGGAGAGCAGGTAGCGGTGGCTAAACCGGCAATGCCCAATCCGCAACCTGGTCAGAAGGACCTCCTCGCGCCGAGATGGTCGGGAGGATGTTGTCCAAGCAGTTGGGAGCGGTTTTACTGCCCGGAGCTTGTTTCCTTGGAGGGATGACCAAGCATCCCACCACAACGACACAGGCCTCTTACATACAGCCCCACGAACGTCAGATGACGGGACACAATGGGAGGCTGGCCGAGGCAGGAGGACTGCAGCCTTGGCTGCAGCATCCGCAGCCTCATTCCCAGGCACTCCTACATGTCCGGGAACCCACAGAAAGCTGACAGAACCACCATTATTAGCGAAAGAATGGAGGGACTGCTGTATCCGTTGAATCAAGGGATGGACCGGATAGGGAGCTCCAAGGCTCTGAAGAGCACTGAGTGAGTCAGAGCAGAGTACATACGATGAATGGCGGTGGCGGCGGGCATACTGAACAGCCTGATGGAGGGCAAAAAGCTCGGCCGTAAAGCTGGAACATTGGTCGAGGAGCCGGTATTTAAAGGTGGCGGCCCCCGGGTTGGTGCTGAGTGATCCTGTAAATGCTCACATTTTCTTTTCATACTGAAGAAGTAATCTGAATCATCATGTTTACATAGTATCGATACTGTATAATTAATTTTTACTCTAGGAAGGTAATTCTGTGCTTAAATTTCAACTGGTTTTGAATTTCATGTTGTGAACTGTCTGCATTAACTACCACCAGAACAATGGCAGAGAGCTAAAGGAAGAAGTGTCATGTTTGCTTCGCGGCACCATGCTTATCTCGTGATGTAAGGCAGGGGTAGTTGCTGGTTCAGATCTCATTGTACTACCATGTATATTGCTTCAGTTTTTATTTCTTTGTAAATAGCCAGAATGGTAACAAAGTGCTAAGGAAACCTTTGCATTGTGGCAACTGAATGATCAGCCTATTTTTATTTTTGTCAACCTTCTCCTCTATCGTTACTATTGTTGTAATTATTCATTCACTCGCAAGAGCTTTCCTTCCGATCCCTAATTTGTGCCAGAGCAAATGACCACTGAATCTGGAAGAAAGGAATGTTGGATCTTTCGCCATGCAGAATACACAGTTACCTTAGCGTCTCATTTCCAGGGCAACAGGAAAAGTCCAATAACAAAAGATGAAATGGAAGGCTGGTGGCATAGACGGAACTCTGCAAGAATTTCTGTTGATTTCATAATGTGATGACGGATAAATTCATGTCACAGTATATTACTCAACATTTAAACAGGGTAGTATGGAATCTGCCACTGCTAGAGAGAGCTACAAATTTGTGACCACAACCATGGTTACCATCGGCTCAGCTGCTGGTTGTATTGTTAGAACTGTAAATGGTGGACTGTGTTTGATAACTTTTTTCTGCTGCTGTTCGAAATAAATAATTATGCCAGTGGACAGATTATGGATTCTTCTGCTTTAATTTACACAGTACATAAACTTACCATGGGACTTCTGAGTACTCTTGTGCTTGTTTCACTTTTGACATTCAATTCTGTGTACAAGTCATAAGCCTTCTGGCATCCTCGGTTGGATCAAATACCTCTTCAGAACAGTCACAGTGGTCTCCTTTACAATAATCAAGCAACAACCCACAATAGAAGTCGCTGAAAGATTTAAAGGAACCATTGGTGACATGGATTTGGATTATTTCCATCATATAAGGACCAAACAAGAAGGGAACATTGTGAAAGCAGTGAACAGGCAAGTTGGTAAGCATTACGTGTCAATCTCAAGGTGAAAAACATATGGAGGCGCAGAACTGCTCACTGCCCACATTTACAGTTTGTGTGTTAATGAACGCAATTTTCCATTTCTTCTCTTCTGAATCATCAACTAATTAGTTAAGTGTGTTTCTCCTTGCTTTCATCCTCATCAACATACTTCTGCCTTCTCGTGATAGTTATGAAATTCTATCTGCATGTGCATGTGACTGCACAAAGACACAGTCAACTTCGAGGTGCAAAGTGTTTGATTTATCTTACTTTCTTGTGATGTGATGTGATGTGATGGGGATGGTTGATTTCCAATTACTTTTGTTGAAAACTAATACGTGTTTTATTTGTTTGTATTTTGGGGAAATTGTAATCATGATGGAAAATTATATACCTCAATATTTCACATGCCGTACACTGCACTAGTGGAAATTAATATCATTTGCTTTGCTATCCCAGCGCTGAAATTACAGCATTGTTAGCAGCCCTATTCCACACCGGGAAGCTTAAAAAATGAGAAATTCTATATTTGTAATTGAATGCTTTAAATATAAATAAATTGAATGTCAGGGGAAAACACTGTATAAAAACTAAATGTGCTCACACATCCCCTCTGAGCCCATGTAAGATAAGCCCATTAAGCATTTCACCAAATAGCTACGCCTAGCACAGGTAAGACTTGGCAACATGGTTGCCAATATTTAGCAACCCTATGACATTGCATTTACTTCTGTATGCTGTTCAGAACTGTTCTAAATTCACTTGGCATACCTTTTCCACTTTGATGATCTATGCTAAATAATCCTAATCTAGGAAGACACACTGAGACAGAAAATTAAATTTTTGGACTCCAGGAATGTCACACTTCACGTAAGTAACAACTGATCTTATCTTTAACATTGTGTCATAAGCAGTGAACTCTATACTACCTGGGTGTTGAACTTCAGCTGCATGAACGTGCCAGCCATAGATGCTCATGTTTTGTTTCTTACCAAACTACAACATAGCTGCTACAAAAGACATTAAAACATGAAAAGAAAATACGTTCCGATTCCGTTCCCACATCAGCCTATTACATCACATGTTGACATAAAGTTCAAAACAAGAGACCAGTCTGCAATTCTTTGTCACATACAGACCAACGAAAATTTGTGTGCCAAACTACCTCATGGTGGACAATGCAAAGCACATGGATCTGCAGTCACTCTGCAGGTTTATACTCAGAGACCAGACTTCTACATCCAGATTGTATAGATACCACTGGTAATGAGGCTCAGTAACCAATGCTACCATGAGAGAGGCCAACTCCCAGCAGTGTCTCATTAGCTCAGTGGTTCCATATATCTTATGATGCAAGAGCGGCATGAGCAGTCAGCTCCAATCGTGATGCAGACCAGTGCAGCCTAAGTTCTCCATTCTATTTAATGGAGCCGCAAACTGCTAGAATAAATTAATTAACAAAATCTGAAGAAAATCTTCACACAAGCTCAAAGAATTAAGCTGTGTTACTGTCATAGACGTCTGCATTGTATCACGCTTCTTCATTATACAACCGTCTACGAAAAACTTTGGCTTGGCTGCCAATGACATAAATTTGAAGTGAAGTAGTTCCTCTGTGCTAAATCTGTGTAGTCGTTTGCTGACACCAGTGTTAACAACCTCCTTCCACGCTGGGTAGCTTCAAAAATGGGCAGTTTGGCTAGTCTGAATTTAATTCAATACCATAACATACCACTTTCAATCAGCATTAAGTCATTCCTGAATCCATATGGGGACCTCGAAAGGTGCAGTGTGCCTGCATTGCTACAGATCAGGTACTGCAAGGTGTTAACACAGTTTATCACATACATTTACCATAAGATATCAAACAGCAACAGTAAAATTCATTACCCCACAGTTACCCACTGTGGCTTGATGAAAACGTACGAATTCCTAATGAAAAATTGTATGAAGGAAAAAATATGAAATATAAAGCAATAAATTAATAATATTGAAAATGTAGTGAGAGGTATTCTGATTGGATCATAAAATATAAAATTACAAGTCTTACTAGTGTCTTGCATATTGGTAACATAATACTCATAATATGAAAACGATCTCTGCCATGAAACTTCCTGGCAGATTAAAACTGTGTGCTGGACCGAGACTCCAACTCGGGACCTTTTGCGGGTAAGTGCTCTACCGCCTGAGTTCGAGTCTCAATCTGGCACACAGTTTTAATCTGCCAGGAAGTTTCACATCAGTGCACACTCCAGTGGAGAGTGAATATTTCATTCAGGGGTCTCTGCTGCTATCATGTGTGAAATACGAGTCAAAAACATTTCTTTGTGGAGCATCATTTAAAAATATTAAGTATTTTATACTTTCCAAAGTGATGAGAGGTAGCTGATGCTTTCGACACAGGGTGAGTGAGCACAGTTCAGCCACAGCAGTCGCTGCTGGGTGTCAGCAAGTGTATCCTGGACAGATCCGTCTCATGTGGCGTTCAAAGGCAAACAGTATGTCAAGAAATCTGATGCAAAAATGTTATTAGCCAGAACTGTTAGAAAGAGAAAGTGAAGTACATTGTAGCTGCACTCAAGACTTCAGCATTCCAATGAAAGACACTATAAAAATTTAAGCAACGAGCGGTTTTGACTGTGATACATTGGTATCAAAAGAGGCACTGTTTACCACTAGACCCCAGGTGTAGATGTAGCAAACACCTTGAACAGAAGAAAACAGTTGCTCCAGGTACTGCCGCAGCCTACAATGTTGCCAGATTGCGCAGACAGCCGAACTTACGGCATTTTCAGTGTGACTATGTTATTTGCCCCCTTGCAACTGGTGTGGACTAACACTGTGGGAGTCGGCCACCGGCATGGTTTTATGTCAAAGAATGTACCTAAAATTCATTCTGATAATGAGACTTTGTATAAGGAAACAGGTGTTTAAAGAGTGAAAGAAGGGAATGATTAACTTCTAGCATGTCTCCACCCACCCTTAATGTTGGTATTGCCTCGTCGGTGGCTCCATTTTTGGGTAAGATGTTTTTGTCTTGTTTGATAGTTTATATAGAGCCATGAACTTAACTAACTGCAGTAGCAAGCAGCTGTTAAGGGTGGCTCGTTTAAAATTAGTAATGTATGGGCTCCAGCCTGTCATTTTCAGTTTAGTTCTTTGTCTGAAGTAGTTACTTTAGTTGTGATGGTGTTGTATAAATATCACTACATTTAATATAATAGAGGGAAACATTCCACGTCGGAAAAATATATCTAAAAACAAAGATGATGTCACTTACCAAATGAAAGCGCTGGCAGGTCGATAGACACACAAACAAACACAAACATACACACAAAATTCAAGCTTTTGCAACAAACTGTTGCCTCATCAGGAAAGAGGGAAGGAGAGGGAAAGACGAACGGATGTGGGTTTTAAGGGAGAGGGTAAGGAGTCATTCCAATCCCGGGAGCGGAAAGACTTACCTTAGGGGGAAAAAAGGACGGGTATACACTCGTACACATACACATATCCATCCACACATATACAGACACAAGCAGACATCCCTTAAAACCCACATCCTTTAGTCTTTCCCTCTTTCCTGATGAGGCAACAGTTTGTTGGAAAGCTTGAATTTTGTGTGTATGTTTGTGTTTGTTTGTGTGTCTATCGACCTGCCAGCGCTTTCGTTTGGTAAGTCACATCATCTTTGTTTTTAGATATATCACTACATTTAGTTACTTCAGTTTTCTGAGAGACAGAAAAAGTTCCTACACTCAGTTTGCATCCAGTGATGGTCCGTCTCTTTGCTTTCTGTGACATGTTAAAATATGCACTGCAATTGAAAATCCCATCATTTGTGAGGTGCATTCTGTGATTAGGTTTTTGTTGGCAAAAAAACTGAAATTTATCACGGCCTTTATGATGCATATGTAAAAGCAACTATGAGTAGAAGACGTGTGAGGTAATAGGCACCGATTTTAGAAATGGGCATACCAGTGTTCACGATGATGACCACAGTGGTAGGCCTAGCCTTGAAACTGGCGAACTGGTGATGAAAACCCACGACAAAGTTTGTGAAAATCATTGTTTCATGGAACTTTCGCATTTTCCCCAAATTTCACTGAGTTTGGAGCATGAAACTGTAGCTAAGAAACTTAGTTACCACAAGTTTTGTGCTAGGTTGGTTCCCAAAATCCTAACACAAGACCACTACCGCCTGCAGCACTGACCTCCTTTGAAGATTATGAGAGAAAATGTAAAGTTATCAAATATCAAAACTGGGAACGAGACTTGGGTGAAGCTTGACAACTGAAACAAGAAAGCAGTCAATGAAATGGGACACACAAATTCTCCCAAGAAACCATGGAAACATTCGCAAATGCTGTCAGCAAGAAGGATCCTGGCTACCGTGTTTTAGAACACTTAAGGGAGTGTTCTCATTGCTTTCCTTGGACATGGCACAAAAGTTAACTCACAGAGGTATTGTCAAATACTGACAAAGTTAAGGCAGGTGATACAAAACAAGCAGAGAAAACATAGCACAGAAGTTTTGTTTCTTCACGACAATGCATGTCCACACATAGCCAACCATAGAGTCTGCACAGGATATGGTCACTGATGTGCAGTGACCAACTTTTGTTCAAAGCACTGGACGAGTTCATTCATTTGATCGGAAGAGGAGGCTGAATGTCTGCCACCTTTCGGTCAACTGGCGATGACAGAATCAAGGCACATGCCTTGCCTCCTTTCTCAAACAATTTTACAGAAACTGTTGGGTATAAAAATGTCATTTTTGCTTTGCTTGCAGCTTAATGTACCAGGTTCATGATGATGTACCAATCATTTTATTAAAAAGTCATAATTATTGTAACATTTACATGGAAATGAGACACTGCACGAAATTCGAAAAAGTTTTCAATAAGAATAGGGGTCACTATGATTTTGAGTCTGGTGCATATTACATAATATATTGCAGCATATGAAATTTAACTATCATACTGAATTTTTTTTAGACTTGGATGGAAGTCTATCTCTCACTGACCTGAAGAAAATTTATCTGACATAGCACACTGCATTGTGGTCAAGCGCGCCAGTGAAATGTGTTAACTCTGCTGTGATTTGGTAAAAGAAGCAAACTTTAACACAAGAGAAATGTGTAGGTTTTAATCAAAATTCGCCACTCACGATGCTTCTCTGAGAGTTACAAGTCGTTAACAAGTCCAGCAAAAGTAAATCGCTGCATTTTTGGTGGAATTCTTTTTAGATACAACCAAAACAGAGGTGACAGATCTTTTTGAATGGTCACCATGCAAGCATGGGCATGGAATGGACCCACTTAATATTTACAAAAAATGTGAGTGTAGGCTTCAGTTTAGAATGGCACTTCCCCTCCGGGACTCAGCATTTCCCCTACAGCGCCTTGCTGCAACCCCCATCACTACCGCTCTCCCCATGCATTCCTGCCTTCTGCACGTCTACCAACCATGGTATTCCGTGCAGAGACTGCCAAAAAGCTCGCGTGGTGTTTTGGATGGGAGGTGTTTGATCATCCACCATACAGCCCAGATCTGGTGTTGAGCAACTGCTACCTCTACCCAGCAATGAAGACACGGCTCGCTACACGATGCATAGATACCGACACTGAACTGCATAGAGGTATAAGCCAGTGGTTGTAGTCACAAGTGGCAGATTTCTACAGAAATTGTATTGAAAAACTTGATGGATGGGTGCCTCAATTTGAATAGCAATTATTTACAATAATAGCTTAAGAGTATACCTCTAAAATGAGTATAGCAAAATTTGGTTTTTCCATATTGTCAGTTTTTTACTTCAGAACCTCTGTTACTTTCTGGCTAGCCCTCGTATTTGTGTTGTAGGGACACTTCACGGCAAGAATCTTTGTAGCCCAGTACACGTATAATCCTTAACCCCCTCTTTTGTAGCAGTAGTACTCTGATAATGTGTACATCTGCAGCACAACCCTGTATTTCTATGTGATTCGGTAGGCATTTCATTTTTGTGAGAAAGGCTGTGAGCTGTGATAGGATAACCGTCCCTACTGTTGTTGTTGTGGTGGTCTTTATTCCAGAGACTGGTTTGATGCAGCTCTCCATGCTACTCTATCCTGTGCAATCTTCATCTCCGAGTAAATATTGCACCATACACCCTTCTGAATCTGCTTAGTGTATTCATCTCTTGGTCTCCCTCTACAATTTTTACCCTCCAAGCAGCCCTCCAATACTAAACTGGTGATCGCTTGATGCCTCAGAAAATGTCCTACCAACCGATCCCTTCTTCTAGTCAAGTTGTGCTACAAATTCCTCTTCTCCCCAGTTCTATTCAATATCTCCTCATTAGTTATGTGATCTACCCATCGAATCTTCAGTATTCTTCTGCAGCACCATATTTCGAAAGCTTCTATTTTCCTCTTGTCTAAACTACTTATCGGCCATGTTTCACACTCCATACATATACTTATAGAAAAGACTTCCCTGACACTTTAATCTATACTCCAGGTTAACAAATTTCTCTCCTTCAGAAATGCTTTTCTTGCCATTGACAGTCTACATTTTATATCCTCTCTACTTCGACCATCATCAGTTATTTTGCTCCCCAAATAGCAAAACTCGTCTACTACTTTAAGTGTCTCATTTCCTAATCTAATTCCCACAGCATCACCCGGCTTAACTTGACTACATTCCATTATCCTCGTTTTGTTGATGTTCATCTTATACCCTCCTTTCAAGACACTGTCCATTCCGTTCAACTGCTCTTCCAGGTCCTTTGCTGTCTCTGACAGAATTACAATGTCATTCGCAAACATCCAAGGTTTTATTTCTCCTCCACAGATTTTAATTCCCTCACTGAATGTTTCTTTTGTTTCCTTCACTGCTTGATAAATATACAGACTGAATAACATCGGGGTTAGGCTACAACCCTGTCTGACTCCCTTCCCAACCACTACTTCCCTGTCATGCCCCTCAACTCTCATAACTGCCATCTGGTTTCTGTACAAATTGTAAATAGCCTTTCGCTCCCTGTATTTCAGAATTTGAAACAGAGTATTCCCGTCAACATTGCCAAAAGCTTTCTAAGTCTTCAAATGCTAGAAACATAGGTTTGCCTTTCCTTAATCTTTCTTCTAAGATAAGTCGTAGGATCAATATTGCCTCATGTGTTCCAACATTTCTACGGAATCCGAACTGATCTTCCCCAAGGTTGGCTTCTACCAGTTTTTCCATTCATCTGTAAAGAATTCATGTCAGTATTTTGCAGCTGTGACTTATTAAGCTGATAGTTTGGCTATTTTGACACCTGTCAACACCTACTTCCTTTGGGATTGGAATTATTACATTCTTCTTGAAGTCTGAGGGTATTTCGCCTGTCGCATACATCTTACTCACCAGATAGTAAGAGTTTTGTAGTAACCAAAACCAACTGCGGGAATGCCTTGGGCTGCAGATCGGAGCCACCAGGCGGGGAAGCCGGCGGCGGTGGAGCACGCACCACCGGGTAAACACAAGACGAGTCGGGTGACAGACCAACGACAACTGACAACAACCGACCACGACCGACACAACAAGGAAGAGATAAACAACGGAGGCTTGTGGAAACCACAACACCAAACACCAACAATAAATCCACTCAGAACCAGAGCCAGGCAAATGTCAACAATGAGCAACGACCAGAACGCAGTACCGCCAAGATAGAAACAAAATCCAGAGCGAGTACCAGACTGACTGGACTAGGGCAGAGCGGGTCCCTATATACGAAACCGGAGGGAGCGGCTATTGGCCGCTATCTGCACGTGGCGTAGTGGTGGCGCCCTCGCTGCGTGAGAGCCGCTGCTCGGAATAGCCGCCTTGGAGGCGGGGCCCTCTATGGGCTGACCACGTCCATTTGTTCTGGCGCGTGTTCGACTTCTGCGGCGGAAGGTACTAGAAGTTTTGTCAGGGCTGGCTCTCCCAAGGCTATCAGTAGTTCTAATGGAATGTTGTCTACTCCCAGGACCTTGTTTCGACTCAGTCTTTCAGTGCTCTGTCAAACTCTTCACGTTGTATCATATCTCCCATTTCATCTTCATCTACATCCTCTTCCATTTCCATAATATTGTCCTCTAGTAGATCACCCTTGTATAGACCCTCTATATACTCCTTCCACCTTTCTGCTTTCCCTTCTTTGCATAGAACTGGTTTTCCATCTGAGGTCTTGATATACTTACAAGCGATTCTCTTTTCTCCAAAGGTCTCTAATTTTCCTGTAGGCAGTATCTATCTTACCCCTAGTGATATATGCCTCTACATCCTTACATTTGTCCTACCCCTGCTTAGCCATTGTGCACTTCCTGTCAATCTCTTTTTTGATATGTTTGTATTCCTTTTTGCCTGCTTCTTTTACTGCATTTTTATAATTTCTCCTTTCATCAATTAAATTCAATATATCTTCTGTTACCCAAGGATTTCTGCTAGGCCTCGTCTTTTTACCTATTTGATCCTCTGCAAACTTCACTATTTAATCTCTCAAAGCTACGCATTCTTCTTCTACTATATTTCTTTCCCCTGTTCCTGTCAATCGTTCCCTAATGCTCTCTCTGAAACACTCTACAACCTCTGGTTCTTTCAGTTTATCTAGGTCCCTTCTCCTTAAATTCCTACCTCTTTGCAGTTTCTTCAGTTTTAATCTCCAGTTCATAACCAACAGATTGTGGTCAGGGTCCACAGCTGCACCTGGAAATGTCTTACAATTTAAAACCTGGTTCCTAAACCTCTGCCTTACCATTATATAATTATCTGTCCCTAATATTTCACAAAGGTTGGGGATTAGCGTTATCAATCTATAATTAGAAAACTGTTTTCTTCCTTTCTTATGAACTGGCTGAATTATCGTTATTTCACTGCCACATTTCTTTACGTTATACTAGACGAGTTAGTCTCAACATTTTGGTCTCCAACAATACTAAGGTCAGCGCGACGTGTTTGCCTAATTGCCCTGGTGAGTCTATCAAGATACTATGAAATATCAGTATTTGAAGAGCGACACTTTTGAACAACTTTGCATTTAGCAAATTTGACTGCTGCAGACATGCTGTGCATTAGAGCTACAAGATTCTGCATTACCAGTGTGTGTTGTCTCCCCCCTATACTGATTATTTAAGGCTGAGATGCCTCATTGCTTTGTCCTTCAATTCCTACTCTTTTGCCAGAATAACTTGCACTGACACCACCACCCACAAGTTTTAGTACTTACCTTAGGGAATTACATTTTAAGAATCACCAATAGACAAATGCATTTGCAAAATTATCCCAGCTTTTGAAACAATTAGTTCCTTCCTCAGGAAGGAAAGAGGGATAGATTGGGAAGGTTCAAAACAAAGATCAGGTCACTCTGACTTCAGAATGAGGAGGACTCACCTGTTGCAAGGAAACTGTCAGCACTTGGGGAAAGGTAGGGCACTACATCTGCAACATTCTGACAGTTAACAAGTGACTCGCATTTATCTGGTGATTGCAGTAATACAGGCAAAGGGAGAATGAAATGGTTGGATTGTAAACTGAATTCTGTTCCCTCGATTATGGAACACATATTTTTGTCATTATGAATTACTTATACATATAGGAGCTTTATCGGCCATACATTTACATAACAGTTGGTGGTTCACCAGTTTTGTGGGTAGGAAAAACTTGAGCTGACTGCTGTTTCAAACTTTTCTTTTATACCAATACATCTGAACTGAAATATCATTGCCATCAATATACAATGTAGTGTATGAGAACAATATAATTAACTGGCAACATTAAAGAAACGTCTGCCAATATCTTCCTATATTTTACATCTTAAAACTCTGGTCCCTGGTTTATTTTTCTGAACATTCCCCACTGAACAGAGGACAATGAAACAGGTGTTGCTTGCATTTTCAGCATTATTACCATATTGTGTGAATTCAGCTTTTCACAAAACATATGAACAATCAGATGATGATATAAAAGACAAGGCATATTAATGTGATTCATTGTAGTAGATTGTCCTCCCTTCACCCGTATGGGGCCATTTTAGGCATTTAAACCTGCAGTACAAAAGACCGCAGTAAGGACAATAGCTGCATCAGATTCCATTCCTTAATCTTCAACAACTCTGCAGTAAATATCCAATTCTATATTTATTTTAAATATTTGAAGCTTGTTTATACTGGAATCGTGTAACATTTGTTCCAAACAAAAATGTATCAAAATTATGTTATATCGGGTGTAACAATCAGAAGATGATGCTACTCAAGTTCCAAAATATTTAGTAAGAGCTTCTTACAAAATATCATTGCAGTGAACAGTTTCATTGATTAATGGCACTTAACAGGTATCATTACCTGCCTCTCAGTAAGGAACATCACTGCATAAATTAACAATATTATAATTATGTAACTATGAACTTCATTTTGTTACATTCTATACAACAGTGCCACAACTCTGAAGAATAACTATTCAGTAAAAACATGTACATGAATTTAGCTTTCATATTAAAATATTATACAAAAATATTTTTTGTTATTTGTCACTTAGTTTGCAGAAAACGTTCCTTCCCATATTTCATCTCTCTGTTTTGCTGCTAACCGTTTCTTCTCTGTAACAAGAAAAAGAATCTTCATGTTAGCATTATCTATAATATATGTGTGTTTACATTATATAAATTTCAAGATACAGCACTCATATTCATTACCTCTGGCCTCCCTTAGAAGTCGTCTTTCAGCTTCACGCTCTTCTCTTGTAACATTTACTTTGACACCCAAGGCTCCAGTAACCAGACGTCGAGCCAGTGCAGCACACGTTTCTGGCCTTACTTTGTAAGGCTGAAGGAATTCTGCTGATCGCCGTGCCTTCATTCGTGATTCATGGCTTGCCTCTCTCAGCGGACGAGTTTTAACAAAGGGATGTTCTGCTGCCAAAACTTCAGCAGCTGTGAAAATTACAGCAAACTTAAAAGAGTAACGGAACACAGGGCGATCACTAAAAAGTGACATTACAAAGGTAGAATAAAGAAACAACTTTAAAGACATAACTGCCTTTTTCACTTCAAATAAAGAAAAAAATAATTAGTTTAATTCTTGCAAGTGATACTGTGTATCCAAAGGACATAAAAGTTCTTGTCCTCAGACAGATTAACATTGTTTGAAACAATGATTAAAATGAAAGTTGATCTGTGATAAGTATTTCATTTTAAAGGGTTTAACCTTAAATGTAATGTAATAGTAGCGTCCACTGTCAGCTCAGTTTGGAACGGGCAGTGGTGGAAATTTCCAACAAGGACAACCTAGACAATACATACTGGGCGGTTTTCTCAAACTTTCACTACCAGAGCCGGTGTAGATAGTAAACTATTAACCAGACAGGTAGCATACTTTATAGAAATGAGGTTCAGACTGTGCACTGCAGGATTTGCATTGTTAGTAGTGTTTGTGTATCAGTGTGCATTACAACTGCAGATAATCAACAAGGAACTGGATAAGGTGAAGAGGGCTTTCCTTGCAAAACTGCTGTATCAAAACAACAGCGATAGTACTGCTGCTCTTCATGAGTATCATGCATTGAAGGAATACATATTGGTTCTCTTTCTGCAATGAGGTTGAAGAACATGATTAGGAAGTTTGAATTAACCGGCAATTTAGGAATTGCTCCTGGGATGGGGGTTCCCAATAGCCAATTGTGTCACAAATTGTTGAAGAAGTTTCTGTTGCCACTGCTGAGAGTGCTGGATGCAATGTGTGATCTTCAGGCAGTGCATGAGCTATTTCATGACAGCTGAACATTCCATGGACCACCACTTAAAATCAAAAGTGCCGCAAACAACTGTGGAAGACCAATGACCTCAGCAGTTTAAAGCTGTGATTTGATCTGTGAGGCATGTTCAATTAACCATTGTAGATTTTCAGTAATGAGACAATCCATGTCATTTTCCTAACTGGCACTATTTTGCAAGTAGTAAAACTGGTGAGGTCATTTGGACAGGCACTCTATCATACAATCCCATAACAGTGTAGCTATTGTTGACTCAAAAACATTATATATCAGAATATTCTGTTGGCTGCTGACAAATTCCCCCCCCCCCCCCCCCTCAAAAAAATCTTAACCACTGGTATAGACAGACATCAACACTGTAAATATGGTACCCAAAGACATGTCAATGAGATGTTAGTAATATTATTATTTTCTATGTTTTGAAATTTTAGGTCGACAGGTTTTGAACATCAGTAAATTAATAACGAAATTGAGACAGGGCAAAATATCAAGATGGTGGGCATTTTTTATACATATAGCATTTTGATAGAAATTTTAATCAAGGGGCAAACCTTAGTGGTAGCCAATTGCCACTACTTACCAACAAGTGAGCTGCTAAAAATTCCTAGTGCATGTGTATTATCCACCCATTTAATTTCAAAGCCACCATTTTTATAAGGAGAAAATATGGTGACCAGATCTTCCGTTTTAAATGCTGCTGGAAAATTATATATTTCAACAACATGAGAAAATTCATCACCAGGATCAAGAATAATTTCTGGCTTATTTTGGTAACCATTGTAATCAGACTTGGGCTTCTCAATTTTCACTGAGCCAACAGCATTTGTTATCTGTGGATCAAAAACAAAAGTAAGTATGTCACTTTTGTCAGAAAATTTAGAATTGTTAGTTTATAACTAGGCATTGTAAAAATAGTCAAAGAAACTGAAAATACAACAAATACAGCACTAAAAACACTACTCTTAACACGTCTTACCTAATGTTATACCCCTTAGAAAATGCTCTAAACATGTGAGGAGGCTTAAATTCATATAATGATAAAGTGTTTGAGCTTCTTACATGGTGAACATAAGGGTCAAAATTACTAAAAAAGAAGTATAAAATAAAGTTTGTAGAAGTGCGCGTACGAGTGTGCAGGAGGGGCGGGGGCTTGGAGTTAACCGCGCTCAACGGCTAGGTTATCAGCAGGGGAGTGAAACTCTTATGTGGGACTGCCCATAACATGATGTTTGTTTGCTGCCGGGCCACTTTGAGTGCTACAAGTTTATCAGTCAGTCATCTTGCTTTCCTATTTTCCTCCACGTTTGTTCTTGTTTCGTAGTTAATAGAACTGGTTTCATCACATTGTACTTCTGATTACAACTTCTTGCGTGTATTGCTCTCTTTTTGAACTGCTTTGTAAATATGTCACTCATATACACTCCTGGAAATGGAAAAAAGAACACATTGACACCGGTGTGTCAGACCCACCATACTTGCTCCGGACACTGTGAGAGGGCTTTACAAGCAATGATCACACGCACGGCACAGCGGACACACCAGGAACCGCGGTGTTGGCCGTCGAATGGCGCTAGCTGCGCAGCATTTGTGCACCGCCGCCGTCAGTGTCAGCCAGTTTGCCGTGGCATACGGAGCTCCATCGCAGTCTTTAACACTGGTAGCATGCCGCGATAGCGTGGACGTGAACCGTATGTGCAGTTGACGGACTTTGAGCGAGGGCGTATAGTGGGCATGCGGGAGGCCAGGTGGACGTACCGCCGAATTGCTCAACACGTGGGGCGTGAGGTCTCCACAGTACATCGATGTTGTCGCCAGTGGTCGGCGGAAGGTGCACGTGCCCGTCGACCTGGGACCGGACCGCAGCGACGCACGGATGCACGCCAAGACCGTAGGATCCTACGCAGTGCCGTAGGGGACCGCACCGCCACTTCCCAGCAAATTAGGGACACTGTTGCTCCTGGGGCATCGTCTCCATGAAGCTGGGCTACGGTCCCGCACACCGTTAGGCCGTCTTCCGCTCACGCCCCAACATCGTGCAGCCCGCCTCCAGTGGTGTCGCGACAGGCGTGAATGGAGGGACGAATGGAGACGTGTCGTCTTCAGCGATGAGAGTCGCTTCTGCCTTAGTGCCAATGATGGTCGTATGCGTGTTTGGTGCCGTGCAGGTGAGCGCCACAATCAGGACTGCATACGACCGAGGCACACAGGGCCAACACCCGGCATCATGGTGTGGGGAGCGATCTCCTACACTGGCCGTACACCACTGGTGATCGTCGAGGGGACACTGAATAGTGCACGGTACATCCAAACCGTCATCGAACCCATCGTTCTACCAATCCTAGACCGGCAAGGGAACTTGCTGTTTCAACAGGACAATGCACGTCCGCATGTATCCCGTGCCACCCAACGTGCTCTAGAAGGTGTAAGTCAACTACCCTGGCCAGCAAGATCTCCGGATCTGTCCCCCATTGAGCATGTTTGGGACTGGATGAAGCGTCGTCTCACGCGGTCTGCACGTCCAGCACGAACGCCAGGTGGAAATGGCATGGCAAGCCGTTCCACAGGACTACATCGAGCATCTCTACGATCGTCTCCATGGGAGAATAGCAGCCTGCATTGCTGCGAAAGGTGGATATACACTGTACTAGTGCCGACATTGTGCATGCTCTGTTGCCTGTGTCTATGTGCCTGTGGTTCTGTCAGTGTGATCATGTGATGTATCTGACCCCAGGAATGTGTCAATAAAGTTTCCCCTTCCTGGGACAATGAATTCACGGTGTTCTTATTTCAATTTCCAGGAGTGTACTAATTGTGTTCTGCTTGCATTCGTAATATTGGGCATGGGAAATGATTCCATATAAAACAGAAGCTGCTTTTGTTGCATTGTGTTCTGTGGACTTCTGTGTATTTGTTACTGCTTACATGCCTGTGTGTGAACTGCTTAATTTAAATGCACTGTAAGTACACTGATTTTGTTCTTCTTTAATTCTGTTTGCATCTACTTTCCATACTTTCTCCCAATTAATGGAAAACTCCACGTTAGCAGGTTTTGTCAGTATTGGTATTTAACTTTATTACATCCTGTCTTAGGTGCCAATAATTTTACATGTTATTAACATATACTATAACAGTACATTTTAAAAGAAGTCAATGAAAATTTCGGTGGGGACCGTTAAATGTGAGAGTACAAAAACTGGATGAGAAGAGATGTAACATAGAATATGAGTAATACACTTACAATGCAATTAAATTGAGCAGCTTAGATACAGATTTGTTAACAGTAACAAATAGACCCGAGTCCACAGAATACCATGAGACAAAACCAGCTTCTGTTTAGTGTGGAACAAAAACAAATATGGAATCATTTATCCCACCCAATATTGTGGATGTGAGCACAAATTAAGCAGAATATGGAGCAAAATATCTACAATGCAATTCAAAGAGTGCAATACACACAAGGAGCTTGTAATTAGGAGCATTATTTCGACTTGATAACAGGCACAGGGTCAAAATTTCAATATTAGGTTTTACAGCTTAACACACTTTCCCACTAGACTCGCCCATTGAAGCATACATGAAAAATATTATCATCTAGTACTCTTATGACACAGCCCAAGAATATAGATAGTTGTGCCTTATTTTCCTGAATTTGGTGTCTACTGCCAACCCACTTTGAGCACTGTCAGTCGCTGTTTCCTTACCCTAACATGGGTCTTGCAGTGCTATTATTCTGAAGTCCTATGGTCGTCAGCACCCTTACACATATTAAAGGAAATGAATGTAGATAAAATAACTGACACAGTTGTCACACAGTGCGGAGGAAACCTATACAACACCACTCATTCACTCAGGCCCACCTCACTCGCATCAATCCACACACTCAGTCTCTCTCACAAGTTACAAGAAAACAGAGATAGGAGAAAGGGACTATATATGGAATTAAAACATAAGTAAAATGACAGAGGAGCTAAAAGTGAGACACAGGGAAATGTGACCAGTTGACCACTTATGAAAAACATGGATGAGCCTGTCATCCAGTTAATACATTAAGAACATCTCAAAATTTTAGGAAACAAGTTGGACATATCATAAAATCTTAAAACTTTAACCAAATTCATTTGAATATCACTTAAAATAGATGTCAGACCTGTCAGCAAATCTGCCACTGCCTTCAGGTCTGAAAATAAAACACAGTGTAATAAAATGTGATCGGTAGTCATAAGCACCACTGGAGGGTCCTTTCCCCGAACAAGAAGCCACATGTCATAGGGCTGTGGCCTAGGGGAAAAGAAGTGGAGGACCTCGTCCTGTCTGCATGGCTGGAAGAAGGCACACCATAGCCGCATTGTGGACTTTACTAGATGGAGCTTATTGTCTGCACTTCCAGCCATACATCTTCCCATCGATGCACGACTCTACGTCAACAATGAGACAATAGCCTGCAGGGGGATGGTACACGGAACTAAGTGAAGATCACAACACGCCTCTTTGGCTGCTACATCCACCCTTTCATTCCCCACAAAATCCATGTTTCCTGGCACCCAGGAGAAAGACACCTCCTTCCCCAGCCTTTGTAAGTGGAGAAGGGCATCATGAATATCCCGGACTACTACGTCGGCTGCATACCAGCAGTGCAGAGACTCAAGGGCATTCAGGGAGTTTGAACAGATGAAGAATTTAGCAGGCATGGCACAACTCATCTGCTCCAGTGCCCTCAGGATTGTAGATAATCTGGCATTGATTACACTGAACTCTGGAGGCAACCGCGAGGACACAACTGGGGAAACAACAGAGCTGTCAATGGAATCCATTTTTAGACACAGCCACATAGCTCTAGTGATAATTTGAAATGTCAAAATATCACACTTTCTCTCCTGTACAGCATGAAATTTAAAATTACTCTGGGTGACAATCAGTTAAAACTCCAGATTTGAACCTGTACGTGCCTGACACCAAGAGACTTCAACACAAGTCGCACGTCGCCCAAATAGCCTCACTGCCCATGGAAGACTGGTAAGGAGGTGCTCCATAGCTGGATGAGCAATGGTGTAATTGCTGGTGAACTGGGAGTGGAGAGCAATGCACACGTATGACACAAAATGGGGAATTGCCGTTGGATGGTAAGAGGCGGTTCATCAGCCTCAGCACAGAGACTGGGTACGGGGTTGGGCCTTTAAGCACCCATGGACAGCCTGATCCATTCATGGTGAATAGCGTCAATTATTTTCAGGTAAGGCAGCCTTGCTGACCTGTACACAGTGCACACACAATTCAGTCGCAATCAGTTCAGTCGCAATCACACAAATACCCTACAAAACTGGAACAGATTTGTCCTGTCCACTCCCCAAGCTCTGTGGCTAAGACACTTCAAAATGTCCAGTGTCCTCTGGCCCCTTGCCTTCAGGTGTTGACAGTTTGGAATCAAAATTGAGGTCCAAAAACCACAGAGCATCATTAAAAAAGAAGAATGGCGTTCTACAACACAATTCCAGTAAATTAAAAATACAATGAGAGAGTGATTGAAATGAGCATGCAAGCATGCACGCACACACACACACACACACACACACACACACACACACACACACACACACACACACACAATTTCTTTGCAGAAATGTAAAACCAGTCTTTGCAGCCCACTCCTCCAACCTCTTTAGTACAAGCTATGACTGATGAGTTGCTGCTCTGAGGAACACCATCCACCTGCTAAAAACTATTCAATAACAAGTCACCAACTTGGTACCGAAAAGAGCGCTTTGATAAAGACCAAATGAAAATGGGGCGATGGCCACGGAAGACCTGCTGGTGTCGCTGCCATAGAATATTGTGTCTCCAAGTAGTGTCATATGCCTTAGTGATGTCAAAGAATATACACATACAATTGTGTTTACGTAAGAAAGGCGGCAGCATAGCTGCCCCCACCAGCACAGTCAGGTTGTCAACAGTGGATCAACATCCCATGAATCCACACTGAGACCATCTTAGGAGCTCCTTGGTCTACAACATCCAGACCAAAGAATGCATAACTATTCACTCCAAGGCCTTTACTACACAGTTTGTTAAGGCAACGCTGCAGTAGCCACTGGGACACATTTGTTCCTTTCCTGCTGTATCGGATTTGGTCATGACCAGGCACAATATCACAAGCCACAGACAGTGCTGACTCTTGCTCCCACAAGGAGAATGGGCAGTTGTAGAACTTCGAGCTGTTGGACTTGGAAGTCCAATTCACCCCGTTCCATGGTGGCATGGTAACAACAGAACAATGGATCCTGGCTGGCAGTGACAGCACTGATCACACACTTTTACTTGATCCCTGAGCAGAAGGTGTTGGGAGCGGAAGCTTGCGATTAGCTCATTGCACATTGGCTGCTGGGATGAGCCTGTCTTCTTTTACCAGATCCAGGAGCTTATAGCATATAAAAGAAATGAATGGATAATGGATTAATGTGCCACAGAAATGATATGATAATTTGTGGCAAGGGGCTGGAACAACCAGGTACAGCCTCTTCACTTAGATTTGTAAATAAATTTTACAATCATTACACAAAACACAACAGACAGTGCTACACTATTAATAATTTTACTATGGCTACTTATTGTTGAAGGTGCACAATACTGTTGGGTAGCTAAAGTTGGCAATGAGCATAAATATTAGAATTCCACCGATCATAGAGAGGATAAGTTAAAGTGTGTGACCTGCAGTCATTGCAAAATGCTCTGCTGTCTGGGCGATGTCTCCAGGAGTTTTTTGGAGACACCAGTTTCAACAACGCCACTATAGGTAACCATCTGCCTACATCGGAAATCCTCCAGACAGCTTCCCATGCTGTAGTTGTCGAGCAGTACAGTTGATGGAGTCCAGGAGAAATTGTCATGACCTTTTCTTGTTCTCCTTGAGGACGCATCAAGCGTTGGCCCTGCTAAGTGAAAGTCTGAGAGGTTTTCTGATGTTGGGCAGCACTTAAAACAGTCGCACCCACACGTCTGACTCTGATTGCTGAACGGCACTCTTCAGTCCACCAAAGGACAGACAGTCATGACATGTCAGCAGCCTGGTGTACCACTCGCGTGATGTGGTCCACCCAATCTTGGATGCTGTCAAAGTTCAAATACAGACAGCTGGTTGAACACAGTCCAGTTGGCTCTTCTGATCATCCATCATGGCTGTATACTTTCAGGGAGAGCTTCATCCAGCAGGTGAAGTGGTCAATGGAACGAAAGTCATATGTGACTTCCCACTGAGTCCACAAAGGCTAGAGAGCTAAAAGAGAAGTTGATGGCTGAGGATGACCCAGTAGCACAGAAATGGGTGGGAGTTGTTGAGGATGTCATGAGGCTCTCCAAAACCTGACCCCTGGGGCAAGTACAGGTCGAACCCCACAATATATTATGGCCACTGAAGTTTTCCAGTAGCAGAAACTGTCAGGTAAGATCCACGAGAGCCTCAGAGTCTATTAAATCTTGCGTAGGTAAGAACAGTGCTCAAGCAAGCAGTGATCCTCTGATACACATGAATTTCAATTGCAACTGCTTGTCGGTCTGTAACCAGGAGGAGAATAGCGGAGTAGTGTGCGTTATCTACTAACACAGTGACTCTTCCCCTAGCCCTATCCCAGTTGGGTCATTCTTGCAATGGAAGGTACAGTCCTGTAGTACCAGATGCTTTAAAATGTATTTCCACAAGCACAGAAGCACAGGGGGTGCTCTTGTGCTAGGAGTTTCAATTCTTCCACATGGCGTGAACCCATTGATGTTCCATTATAGTATGGGAGCCATTTATCACAGGGGTAGCACTTTCACCCCATCTTTCTGATGGAGGGGTGGAGAGGGGGGGGGGAGGAGCCCACAGTGGGTGGAGGTTTGGTCTCAGGGCAAGATGAGTGCCCCAGGCCGACATCAAGGTCCATCAGAACTGAAGAGTAATCACGAGAGATTCAGAGCAACATCGACATAGTCAGACTGCTCACTTCCCACCACTGTCAGTGGCAGATTCTTTGACTCTGACTTCATTTTTTTGCTTGGGAATGCTTGAGAGAGACAACTACTGAAGTGGTGGTATTGGCAACATTGCATTGCAACATCGACCTTCTGATGTTCTGAGGGGAGGTACGGGTTTCTAAGTAACAGCTGCAACACAAGTTTATTGATAAACACAGGTACTAGTGCTGACACTAGTTGCCTATATTTGTGTAGCAACATTGGTGTTCAGAATTGGCTGTTTAAGAACAGAAGCAAAGTAGTAAACGTGGGGGGCAGCATGGCCTTGTACACCTTTAGGCCTCATCATACGGCATGTACTTTGTTCTTGTACCTTCTGTTCTTCAAGATATACGCTGCAATCCCTACACCAGACAGGGTGATCCCTGGAGTAGTTCACACACTTCAAAGGATATGGACAAGCGACTCCTTCATGGTTGTCTTACCACATTTGATGCAAACACGTGGCTTCTCCTTTACACCCAAGAGTACTATGCCCAAAGCACGCACTGGGTACAGGACAAACTGCCACACGCCTGCGAAACCTGCCTTGATGTGCTCTGGAAGTTTTATGCTGTTAAAAGTGAGTATGACTTAACCCTGATAGCCATCTACCCTTTTCATTACATTTTGGGTCAACAATGGCTTCTTGGGCCCATTCAGGTTTATGTTTGTCTTTGGGAAGATGAACCAGATCCCTCGCATCAAACATTTCTACTGTCATTCAAGGTGATACGGAGCTCAGTCTTGCTGGCAAGTCCCCAACGCTTTTGGCTTTCTGTATGTTTGTCACTTTTTGGGAACTTGAGATTTCGACCAAGTGTCCCATTTCGCAACCGCTTAAGCGATTTCAATTCATCTGCAATCCCCTCTAAATCCCTTCGAATTTGAAAAGGCAAGACATTTTCAACCTGCCATCTTTGCTTTTAACTAATAAACACATTCTAACTAATAGCATGTATTTTGTTACTATGTACACCAGAGTTCTGAAATATTCCTGAGTCTGGATGAATCGCTACATAAGACCTCTGGTTAGATTTGGTGTTAATCCACCAGTTCTGAGGAGGGGACGGGGGAAGGGGGGGGGGGGGGGGGAGCAAATTCCAAGTGTTTCAGCTCAGCCTCACAAGCAGCTAGGGCTGTAAGGGTACACCCAGACAGAGCTCCACTGACGTGCAGCGGTTTCCTCAGAGGCTGCCTGCTAATGATTGTTCTACCTCAACAGCTCTACATCTCGTAGCAAACAGCACACCTCGAAATCAAGTGATTTTTTATATAGGTTTTTACCCTCCTTGCAATCTGGGCGGCCAAGCCAAGATCCCCATTCCCTGTGACATACCGTTCCACCATCAAACCACACATTGGTTGCTGAAGCATGCCCGGAGTTTACTGTAACAGAGGACTCATGGCACTTACCAGTCCTCAGTTCAGGAGCATCAGTGTTGCCAAACCCCTACCCAGCAAATGAATGATGAGACCCTGAGGATTTTGTAGAAGTGCTGCATCCAATGTCTACAGGAAAAGATAAGGGCTGGGGCTCTGAAATCTAGCAAAGATGCAAAAACCCAACCACAACCATAATTACCAAGTATAGTAATCACAGCTTGGTGACAAACTCAATCACACTGGCTGTACAACATTCGAGCTGGAGGGAGGGGAGGGAGCAGTGGCAGCAGCAGGTGGGGGGAGGGGAGGGCACAAGGAAAGGGATGCGGTCAACTAATAAATGTATCATGTTAGCTGACAAACTGATTTCAATACAACAATCACATCAGATTGGAAGTGGTTCAACCGACTGTATTGTGTACATCCATGGTGTATTGCCCAAGTTGCCATGACAGAAGATACTGATATGGCTTCAAGATGAGAAAATTTGTTACCTTTCATAACAGAATTTGATAGTTACAGACAATTAATATTAGCAGTTTCTTATAATGTAGAAATAAAGAAACCGCTGCTGTTAAAATGAGGCGGAGCAGAGAAGTTTTGGAGAGACTTTTAATTTTTTTTAAAAAAAAAAAAAAAAGGGAAAGAAGTTTTGGAAAGACCTTTGATTTGCAGCAACATATACGCTGCATATTTTCGTATTACGAAAGTATAAATTTGAATTGCACCAAACACAGCACGTTAGTTTCCGGAGCGTAGAAACCAAGGTTGCGATGTCCTTTTGTAAGCGAGTCATATCTCAAGCCACGAGATCTCGCCAGCTGATGACAGCAGCTATTCAGAGCAGAGGACACGTGTTATAGTCAGCCAATAGCAACCAATAGCAAGATCACTGGTTACATAGCGCGAACACTTAATAGGAAAAGTTAACGGTTTACATTAATGTACACAGTACTGTATATCTACAAGAAAAGCTAAGCTTTCACATATAATTTTGGCCTCTAAGATTGACACGCTACAACAAAGCTAAGTTTTCACATGTAATATTGATTTTTTTTTTTTTTTTTTTTTTTTTTTTTGGCGTGTGTTATACTTTAAGATACATCACACAAATGTGTCAGTAAATTTAAAATTCTGACATAAATGTCTCGGCTCGAAATTCTTGTAAGTGGCTGGTCCTCAAACTGTTCAGTTTCAAATGCTCTGTGATTTAGATATCCATCCCACTTTCTCACACGTAACATAATTCATCTTGCGTAAAAAGAAATTTACTTTGAAAGTAATGCTTTTCTAACCACCGTTCGCAATACTATCCGGAGACTGTTAGAAATAGGTTCAATTTACCAGTTGCCAGAGAGCGTCAGAAAAACAGGCATTATTGTGCGTGTGCAACTGTATCTGTGTAGGAAGCCCGCAAGTTCGTGTGTATAAGCTTGTCAGTGTCGTTTTTGGGATGTAAATTTTCTTGGAATACCAGTACTCTGCAATCTCATTTTTGGTTCTTTATTATGGCATAATGCCATATATGGCAGAAGATGATAACGTGCACTTGAAATTCAGCTTCGCTTGGAACTAGGCAATATTGTAGAATGAAACACTTCGTTTCAAATAAAATGACTGCCTCAGCGGAAAGATTATTAAAGCCAAATTTCTTTAGCAAACTTGCAAAATTAACTTCACTGTTCTGCAGGGCGATTAATGCTTGACTGCTACAAACTTGGAAATAAAATAAAATCAGAAAACTGAAATTAATAATATACTTTTGCCCTCCGTAATTATGTGAATGTATTTTAATTCACTTGATAACTTCCGGCCACAGAAATCCGTTTTGTTTTCATTTGATGTGGGAGCTGTACACAAAGAGAAGCAGCGAAATCACTTAACGTAAACACGGGTCACGTGGAGAACCCCCTCCCCACTACAACTCTGTGCAAGCATGAATCTGGCAGCTAGGATGCGGGAGAAAAATTTTTCTCGTTTGCATCTGGCTGCTTGCTGCTACTACCGATACAGCTAACAGCCAAACTTCAAGTAGTGGGAGAAGGTACTGCTTATACGCGAGTCAAGTGCGCATGCGCAACAGACCACTGGCAATTGGTCAAACGAACCTTACATGAACAGTTGTGACGTCATGCTCATAGCAAGCCGTTTATTGTTACGAAGAATTATAGTCTGCGCCCTATGGCCTTTGACATATTTTTGCCATTTGCAGACGCTTGTGCGTGCACGGTGTTTTGTTGTTGTAAATTGCACATTTCCTTTGCCACTAAAGTTTTATTTTTTTCCCTCTCGTTTATATTTTATTGCTGCAGTATCATTCTCCAGTAGCAGGGCACAATAACATTCTTTGCTAGAGAATCAATTCTCAGTCAAAATTACAAAAATTTAACTGAAAGCTAAAACAATGAAAAATTCCCGGGTTTTTCCCGGATTTTCCGGTTGTCCCAGGTCGTAGACACCCTGAATAATACTGATGAAGTTCATGACTTCCGTAAATTAGTAACAAGAAATTCATTACGGAGTTCTACAAGCAAAAGAAAATAGTACCCATCATGTCAGAACTTCTCCTGCTGCACGAGATGATATACTGGTGATGGGACATTCTCTCTTAAAGTACCTAAGCAGACTGGACTGTGTGGAGATCCATACTTGACAAAAGAAATTGTTACCAGAATGTGGTGATAGTGGTCTTACCGTGACATTTCCTTGTGCTAATCAAAAGCATTAGAGATGTTCGCAAAGACATCAATAGCAACCCAAACTTGTGCCACACCAGACTCACTGCACCATGCACAAATGCATGGCGCTGAGCAGCACAGAATGGTGCTTAGCAGTGCATAATGGAGCTTAGTGCTCGTAGGTGCATAGCAATGTTTTGATGCACATGCGTGCAGTTCAACAACAATAGAAAATGAGAAATGCCATCCCAACAGAGCTGCACGGGAACAAAACATTTCCTCTGATGTGCTGACACTACACAGAACTTATTCTTTGTTGTGCAGAGGGGATACTTCCCAGCTTAACAACTGCACTGGCCACTGATGGTAGAAATTAAAAGATGTCATGGGTGTTACGGCATGGAGATGTGTCTCCAGAAGAATGACAATGGCAAGTGTTCGATCAAAAACTGTATTTGTCAGGCAAGAGGAGCTAAATACCTGGGTGAAATGGACACAAGGAGACTATCATGGGCAAATGATTTCTGACAATTTCCAGAAAGTATATTTGAAGATGGTGCTCCCGAATCTGCTGCCCAATTTTGTCACTGCCATGGACTCTTGTTGTAGGCAGGTGGACATAATACCCATAATACCTCAATATTTTACCCAAGAGTGTTGATAATCGAGTGACTGGACGGGGGGGGGGTGGGGGGGGGGGGGGGGGGGGGGAAGAGGAGCATAAAACACAATGAAAGCATTAAAAAGGCTGGCCTACGTGCTCTAGCAAAGGCAGGCAAACGTAATGAAAAGAATCAAGCTGTCAATTTATGCAAAAGAGTGTAGATCACACTGTGCTTCATCTGCCACTATAGAAGTGTGACCTGAAGGCTGAATTGGCATAGAGAAGATTAAACATTATATACGGGGAGCACTATTTCTGATGAGACGTCTGCAGTAAACCCTCAGACAGCATCTTTTACTCTATTACTGCAAATGACTGGGAAGAGTGTTGTAGAAAAAAGCAAGAGGTGGAGCATAATTAAAGGAGGTGCGATAGTGTCATAAAAGTAGCATTTGGTGACACGATGATAAATGCTAATGACTAATGATCTTACAAAGACATGATGGAATAGAGGTTTCATCTCGCACAGGCACAGCCTGAACGAACTGTCCTGTACTGACACAGTCAAAAGTGATTAATGCAAGTCATCAAACATTTTTCATGCAACCTGTATACATGATATAAGTTGTAAACAGTTAATTGATCATCTTGGCTGTCAAATATCTGTAATTGGTCTTCTATCAAACATTTAGTTTGTCTATAATTTCATATTGTTCATGGTAACTAATATGTGCATTTTTTAGCAATGTATATCTTCGCCAAACATGTCTAGTAATACAACAGTTTTAGTTTCCATTAAACAACACATTTTGGTTTTCATTATCACCATCCATGAGATCTGCTTTCGCAGATGCTCAAAACAGGGGTGTTGGCAGGTTGCCTTACGAGAGATGAGTGGGGCAGATAGTGACAACGAGCTTTAGACTACCATAGATACTACAAATAATTCAAATAATTTTGTTGGGATGATGATGATAATAATAGTACATCTACATCTACATGATTACTCTGCTACGCTCAATAAAGTGCCTGGCAGAGTGTTCAATGAACCACCTTCAAGCTGCCTCTCTACCATTCCACTCTCTAATGGCGCGCGGGAAAAACGAGCACTTAAATTTTTCTGTGCGAGCCCTGATTTCTATTATTTTATTGTAACAATCATTTCTCCCTACGTAGGTGGGTGCCAACAGAATATTTTTGCAATTGGAGAAGAAAACTGGTGATTGAAATTTCATGAGAAGATCCCGTCGCAACGAAAAATGCCTTTGTTTTAACGATTGCCACTCCAATTCACATATCATGTCTATGGCACTATCTCCCCTATTTCGCGATAATACAAAACGAGCTGCCCTTCTTTAAACTTGTTTGATGTCATCCGTCAGTCCTACCTGATGCGGATCCCACACCACACAGCAGTACTCCAAACTATGGTGGACAAACATGGTATAAACAGTTTCTTTAGCAAAACTGTTGCACCTTCTAAGTGTTCTGCCAATGAATCATAGCCTTTGGTTTGCTCTACCCACAACATTACCTATGTGATTGTTCCAATTTAGGTTATTTGTAATTGTAATCCCTAGGTATTTAGTTTAATTTACAGCCTTTTTTGTGTGACATATCACGTAATTGAAATTTACCGCATTTCTTTCAGTACTCATGTGAATAACTTCACACTTTTCTTTATTCAGGATAAACTGCCACTTTTCGCACCATGCAGATATCTTATCTAAATCATTTTGCAATTCGTTTTGGTCATCTGATGACTTTACAAGACGGTAAATGATAGCATCATCTGCAATTAAGATGGCTACTGAGATTGCCTCGTATGTCGTTAATATAGATCAGACACAATAGAGGGCCTATAGCACTTTCTTGGGGAATTCCAAATATTATTTCTGTTTTACTTGATGACTTCCCATCTGTTACTACAAACTGTGACCTTTCTGACAGGAAATTGCGAATCCAGTCGCACGACTGAGGCGATATTCTATAGGCAAGCAGTTTGGTTAGAAGACACTTGTGAGGAACAGTGTTGAAAGCCTTCTGGAAATCTAAAAATATGGAATCAATTTGACATCCACTGTCGATAGCACTCATTACTTCATGAGTATAAAGAGCTGGTTGTGTTTCGCAAGAATGATATTTTCTGAATTCGTGCTGACTACGTGTCAATAAATCGTTTTCTTTGAGGCACTTCATAATGTTCGGACACAATATATGTTCCAAAACCCTACTGCAAATCGACATTAGTTATATCGGCCTGTAATTCAGCGGATTACTTCTATTTCCTTTTTTGTATATTGGTGTGACTTGAGCAATTTTCCAGTTTTTAGGTATGTATCTTTCTGTGAGCAAGCAGTTGTATATAATAGCTAAATATGGAGCTATTGTATCAACATACTCTGAGAGGATCCTGACTGGTATACAATCTGGACAGAGGCCTTGGCTTTATTAAGTGATTTAAACTGCCTTGTTTCACTGAGGATATCTACTTCTATGTTTCTCATCTTCGCAGTTTTTCTTGATTGGAATTCAGGAATATTTATTTCATTGTCTTTGGTGAAAGAGTATTGATTGCGTCTTGCCACTGGTGTGCTTTACGTACGACCAGAATCTCTTTGGGTGTTCTGCCACATTTCGAGACAGAGTTTCATTGTGGAAATTATTAAAAGCATCTCACATTGAAGTACACGCTATATTTCGAACTTCTGCAAAACTTTGCCAGTCTTGGGGATTTTGTGTTCTTTTAAATTTGGCTTGCTTTTTTCGCTGCTTCCGCAACAGTGACCTCACCCATTTTGTGTACCATGGGGTATAAGTACCATCACATATTAATTTATGTGGTATATATCTTTCAACTGCCATCGATAGTATCTCTGAAATCATTCCCCATCTTTTCTACGCTTATGTGATCAGATCGGAAGGAGTGGAGACTGTCTCTTAGAGGCGTTAAGAGCATTTTTATCAGCTTTTGTAAATAGATGTACTTTGAGTTTCTTTTTGATGGTTGTGAGTGTTATGGCATTCAGCCTAGCAGCAACTGCCTTGGTGTTGCTAATCCCTGTATTCGTCATGATACTCCCTACTTGTCCAGGACTGTTTATTGCTAAGAGGTCAAGTATACTTTTGCAACCATTTACGCTTCACATGGTCTCATGAACTATTTGCTCAAAATAATTTTCTGAGAAAGCATTCAGTATGATTTTGGATGACGTTTTGTGCCTGCCGCCAGCTTTAAATGTATAATTTTTCCGGCATATCGAGGTAGATTGAAGTCACCACTGACTATAACTGTATGAGTGGGGTACCTATTTGAAATGAGATTCAAATTTTCTTTGAACTGTTCTGCGTCGTCGGGGTCAGTAAAACAATCGAATTAATAGTTTAGTCCAATTGTCACATATAACCTCTACCCATACTATTTCGCAGGAACTATCTACTTCAGTTTCACTACCAGGTGAACTACTACTGACAGCAATAAATATTCCACCACCAACTGTATTTTCTGGATACTTTTAGATCGTTTGAAAAAATTTCAGCTTAACTTATTTCCAGCTTTAGCCAGCTTTCTGTACCTGTAACTATTTGAGCTTCAGTGCTTTCTATTAGGTCTTGGAACTCTGGTTCTTTCCCAACACAGCTACGACAATTCACAACTACAACACCGAATCGTTTCTACACATACTTTACTGTGTTTTACCTGCCCCCTTTTAGATGGACGATCTTTCTGTGGTTCCCTAGGACCCCCTAACCTAAAAAACCGCCCAGTCCCTTCCACACAGGCTCCGCTACCTGTGTAGTTGCCTCTTATGTGCAGTATATAATAATAATAATAATAAACAGCAAGCATATTATTAAAGATCCCAATACCACAACAGATAAATGCAGACTTTGCAAACAACAAATAGAAACAGTAGATCACATCACAAGCGGATGTACAATACTAGCAAATACAGAATATCCCAGAAGACATGACAATGTAGCAAAAATAATACATCAACAGCTTGCCTTATAACATAAACTTATAAAACAACATGTTCCCTCATACAAGTATGCACCACAAAATGTACTGGAGACTGATGAATACAAATTATACTGGAACAGAACCATTATAACAGATATAACAACACCACATAACAAACCTGACATCATACTCACCAATAAAAAGAAGAAATTAACACAACTAATTGAAATATCCATACCTAATATAACAAATATACAAAAGAAAACAGGAGAAAAAATTGAAAAATACATCCAACTGGCTGAGGAAGTCAAGGACATGTGGCATCAGGATAAAGTTGACATTATACCACTTATACTATCAACTACAGGAGTCATACCACACAATATCCACAAGTACATCAATGCTATACAGCTACATCCAAACTTATATATACAACTACAGAAATCTGTAATTATTGATACATGTTCAATTACCCGAAAGTTCCTAAATGCAATATAACACATACCGTACAGTTAAAAGGAAGTGACACTTGATCAAGGTCCGCGTCACTTTACATTTTTAACCAGACTTAATGTCTGAGAAAGTAAAGAAATAATAATAATAATGTTGTTGCTGATATGCCAGTACTACAGGTTTCAGAAAAAGATAAAGAAAAATTGAATCAATTGGAAAGTATTTCTTTTTTAATGTTCGTTTTAGAGTCAATGGAAGTATCACTGGCCCAATCAATGCTGGAGTCATCTACGCCGTATCAGTTCTTTTTTACTGACGAATTAACAGCAAAAAATGCAGGTAAAACTGATTTTTACAGCACACACAAAAACCCAAACAAAACATTTAAATTTAATGTTCATGCCATTCATAATTTTATAGGCATATGCTTCATTAGCTTTTTGGCTCCTCTTTCCACTGTTTGACAATATGAAATCACCAGACCCTGAGAATTTATATCATGACAAATCGTACAAAATTGGGCCTATCACTGTTCATGTGAATAAAAAATGTCTCGACTGCACTGAGCAAGCATTTGTCAATTGATAAACAAATTTTTGTAACCAAAACAAGGCACAACATGAAGATGTATAAGAAAGACAAACTACATAAATAAGAGGTGTAAACTTTTTGTTTTATGTTGGCAAATGTGGTTTTCACACAAAACTGAAATTTACAGTGGGAACGAAAATAATCCAAACTTCAGAATAGATAATGAACGAGATATTGGAGCACCCAGAAACTTTGCAGTTCGCCTCTCAAGGGAAATTCCAAGGGACCAGAACTACAAGATCTATTTTTACTCATTATATCGATAAGGACCTAGTTGCATATCTATTCAAGCTAGGGATTCAACGTGTAGGAACGATACAAAAGAATATAATACTAAACCGCACATTCCAAAACGAAAATGAGGTGAAGAAACAAGTATGTTGAGTGTTCTAATGACTACATTACTACCATTGAAAAAGTGGACATTTCTTCCATTTTGTCTGTTTCTTGTATACTTTTGGCAGCAAGATGGCAAAATCTGAATTGAAAACGATTGACAGACAGGAGAGAGAACACAGAATAGCACCATGTCCTGTTGTTGTAAATGGCATATTTCCTTTGCAACTTAAGTTTTGCTTATTTTTCCCTCATTAATTTTTTACTGCCGCAGTGTTATTCAGCAGAAGTGTGAAACAGTAATATTCTCTGTTGCGTTTCACTTCTTGCCAGTCACAATTACAAAAAAATTTAAGTAAAAACTTAAACAACAAAAAATTTCCAGAATTCTGTAAAATTCGCGGTTTTCTCCTGGATGAACAAATTCCCAAATTTCTCCTAGATTTCCCAGTTGTCCCATTGTATATACACCCTGTAATAGTATCATTTTCTATGCTGTACACAACTGAGAAGTACATTTCTGTTCCAAGCACCCTTTCACCACAACGTATTTTATTTTCTATTTTTGTCACTGTCTTATTTATGCGTCTGAAAATCCGTAATGAAAATCGCAAACACATTAGCATCCAGCCCTTCTTCTCCTACATGCCAAACATAACATACAATTGACCAAATAACAACAACTGGCTTGGGTTGCAGATACTAGTTGTATTGCTTGTATATCCATAATAAATATACAACACTTTCCTACTTCAGCTGCCTTTTCATCATTTGAATTGTTCTGCCTTGTCCTCTCTTTCTTCATCTTCTCTGAAATATTATGTAATATTAAGAAAAATAGAAAGCACATTCATTTTTCTTTAGCTGAAATTAACCAACATTACATTCCCTTATTTCTTTTACAAATTAATCTTTTAAAGCAGCTGGTTAAACATTACCACTAAATCAATTAATTTTGAATGCTCTGTACAATTTACTAAATGTGGAAAATGTGGCTCAAACTAAAGCTTACATGTAGAGACTCAGCAATACTGGGGTGGCAACTTGAGTATTTCATTTAAAAATTTAGAAACATTTTCTTTCAGTGTATTACTTTCTTCTTTCCAGTCCCTTCCTGTTTTGAAATAAGTATCCTCTTTATTCAGTTTAACCCACGTGGTGAGTGACCATACATAAATTCCTAAAGTTGAAAGGAACATTTCATTACATACGGGTAACATATCATCTTATACTTTATAATTTATCCTGAAGATAACCTTTTGTTCCTGATTCTCTTACTTTGGTATTTTTGTTTAACTTTTTTCCAGTGAACCAATGTAGCACAATACACTTGCCATTGCTCGTAACCCATGTTGTTGTTGTGGTCTTCAGTCCTGAGACTGGTTTGATGCAGCTCTCCATGCTACTCTATCCAGGGCAAGCTTTTTCATCTCCCAATACCTACCGCAACCTACATCCTTCTGAATCTGCTTAATGTATTCATCTCTTGGTCTCCCTCTATGATTTTTATCCTCCACACTGCCCTCCAATACTAAATTGGTGATCCCTTGATGCCTCAGAACATGTCCTACCAACAGATCCCTTCTTCTCGTCAAGTTGTGCCACAAACTCCTCTTCTCCCCAATTCTATTCAATACCTCCTGATGAGTTATGTGATCTACCCATCTTATCTTCAGCATTCTTCTGTAGCACCACATTTCGAAAGCTTCTATTCTCTTTTTGTCCAAACTATTTATCATCCATGTTTCACTTCCATACATGGCTACACTCCATACATATACTTTCAGAAACAACTTCCTGACACTTAAATCTATACTCGATGTTAACAAATTTCTCTTCTTCAGAAACGCTTTCCTTGTCATTTCCAGTCTACATTTTATATCCTCTCTACTTCGACCATCATCAGCTATTTTGCTCCCCAAATAGCAAAACTCCTTTACTACCTTAAGTGTATGTTTTCCTAATCTAATTCCCACAGCATCACCAGACTTAATTCGACTACATTCCATTATCCTCGTTTCACTTTTGTTAAAGTTCATCATATATCCTCCTTTCAAGACACTGTCCATTCTGTTCAACTGCTCTGCCAAGCCCTTTGCTGTCTCCGACGGAATTACAATGTCATCGGCGAACCTCAAAGTTTTTATTTCTTCTCCATGGAATTTAATACCTACTACAAATTTTTCTTTTGTTTCCCTTACTGCTTACTCAATGTACAGATTGAATAACGTCGGGGATGGGATAAACCCCGTCTCATACCCTACCCAACCACTGCTTCCCTTTCATATCCATCGACTCTGGTTTCTGTACAAATCGTAAATAGCCTTTCGCTCCCTGTATTTTACCCCTGCCACATACAGAATTTGAAACAGATTATTCCAGTCAACATTGTCAAAAGCTTTCTCTAAGTCTACAAATGCTAGAAACATAGGTTTGCCTTTCCTTAATCTTTCTTCTAAGATAAGTCGTAGGGTCAGTACTGCCCCACGTGTTCCAATATTTCTACGGAATCCAAACTGATCTTATCCGAGGTCGGCTTCTACAAGTTTTTCCATCTGTCTGTAAAGAATTCATGTTAGTATTTTGCCAATGTGACTTATTAAACTGATAGTTCGGTTACTTTCACATATGTCAACACCTGATTTCTTTGAGATTGGAATTATTATATTCTTCTTGAAGTCTGGGGGTATTTTGCCTGTCTCATACATCTTGCACACCAGATGGTAGAGTTTTGTCAGGAATGTCTTTCCCAAGGCTGTCAGTAGTTCTAATGGAATGTTGTCTACTCCCGGGCCCTTGTTTTGACCATATTTGAAATATTTTACTATATTTCTCCTCAGATACTGAAGAACATGTTCTCTTCTTCCTTGATTTGCAACAGAATTTTGATAATCATATTGTTTCACTTTCCCTAGGTCCTTTTGTTATTTCAATTTGGTCTCCTTTTTTTCTTATGAACAGCACTTCTATATTCTCTCTCTTTTGGGATCAACTTTCTTCCTCTGCTTTCTAGAGTTAGGTACAGATCATGTACTTCTGAGCCATAAGATTCCTCTGCTGTTTAGTTTCATAGGTAGTACCAAATCTATAAAAACCCTGCCTTCTAAATTATTTACATTTAAGTTAGTAGATACTGGAAGTTCACTTGCTGGTGGGAAGAATGCTGGCAGTACACCTGGAACGTCTGGGCATGAAAATATACCAGATATGACATCATTATATTCTGAACTACTTACATTTAATATTCTAAAACTGACATCTCATTTGTTGGTGAGAATGATGCTGGCAGTACTGTTGGAACTTCTGAGCAGGAAATGTCAGATAACTGTACAGCCATCTTCAACATTCTAGCTGCCCTTGATTTGGAATTATTTACTTGCCTTTAAGTTTCCTCCAACATCAAGAGAAACCTCCAGAAAATTTGATGACTGGAAGTACAATTTATACAATATGTGCTTCTGGACCACACTGTACAATTATTATACACCAGCAGCATGGTATTACTATGATCTACACAGAGAAGTGTCTACGAAATTAAAATTAAGATTTGGTACGACAAAACAAAATAAGATCGAGAAAAAATAACACAATTCAAATTTAAGTTAGCCTTGTTTTTGTTGGTGAACTCTATTTTATAGTTAGCATGCCTTGTTCTTGTGTTCTTACTGAAAATAGCGTACTTAATTATTTGTGTGCTTAGCGGTTTTGGGTGGTCTATTTAATCTTCTGCACACATTAGATAATAATCTGCACAATTATTAATTTACTGCATATTAATCACTACACTACAACACTGTTAAATAATACAAAGAATGTTGCCTAGTCACCAACAAACTCTTAATAATTATTATATTGGCACTATGACAGAAGTGTAAGAAATATCCAAGCAGAAGGTTTTGAAACTTTGCAATACGAGGGTAATCCCAAAAGTAAGGTCTCCTATTTTTTTCTAAGTACATAGACCTGTTTATTTCTACAATGGTTTACATCAGTTTACAGCTTGAACATTTAGCTATTTTTCGACATAATCACCATTTCTGTCGGTGCATTTTTGTTTATTGTATGCCCATGTCATACCAGCTTGCCGCCCTACTGTTCAGAAAGTTATGAACCTATTCTTTCACCTCGTCGTTGGAGCTGAATCACTTTCCGGACAAATGTTCTTTTAACCTAGGGAACAGGTGATAGTCACTGGGTGCCAACTCAGGACTATAGGGTGGGTGGGTGATTATGTTCCACTGAAACTGTTGCACGAGATCAATGGTTTGCCGAGCGATGAGTGCGTGAGCGTTGTCATGGAGAATGTGCACGCCTTTGCTCAACATTCCTCTTCTCCGGTTCTGAATTAGCCGTTTGAGTTTTTTCAGAGTCTCACAGCACATGTCAGCGTTAATTGTGGTCCCAGTGATTTAGCTCCGATGACGAGGTGAAAAAAGAGGTTCATAACTTTCTGAACACCATGGCAGCGAGCTGGTATGACATGGGCATACAATAACTGCCACAGTGTCTACAAAAATGCTTCGACAGAAATGATGATTATGTCAAAAAATAGCTAAATGTTCAGGCTGTAAAACATTGTAAAAATAAACAGGCCTATGTACTTATAAAAAAATAGGGGACCTTACTTTTGGGATTACCCTTGTAGAAGAGCTAAACATACCTACATGGGCTTTTCCATCTTATCTGAGATACATTTCTTAACTTGTAGAAATAACCAATTCAAAATTGACAATTTTTGAGTTACGAGCTTTTGCAATCTTAACAACAGTATGCTTTGGCTTTTGAGGATTCATTGTCCATACACATACCTGCCAACCTTCAAAAACAAAAAAATCAGGAGACTGAGTTTTACAAACCAAGAGGGAAAAATAATCAAAAACCATGGCTTATTTTCAGTATAATCCCAAGACAATTGATGTTAGTCTTTTTTCTAGACATCACAAAGCCATATAATGAATAAAAAAGACAAATGAAAGCACTAGCGCTACCTGAAATGTTGATTCCATATCCCTTATTTGTAGCATAGCCCAGGTAATCGTCATTAGGTTATGATGTTCTTGGTTTAAAATAAAATAAAAAAAAAATGTGTTTGCATAAATCAGTCTCCACCATGTTGTTTTATGAATATAATAGAGGGAAACATTCCACGTGGGAAAAAATGGTAGATTGTAACCGCCCCCGGTGTAAAACCTGTCCCTTGCACTCTCCCACCACCACCTACTCCAGTCCTGTAACCCGGAAGGTGTACACGATCAAAGGCAGAGCCACGTGTGAAAGCACCCACATGGTTTACCAACTGACATGCTTACATTGTGAAGCCTTCTATGTGGAACTGTCCATTCACATGAACGGACACAGGCAGACAGTGTTCGTTGGTAATGAGGATCACCCTGTGGCTAAACATGCCTTGGTGCACGGCCAGAACATCTTGGCACAGTGTTACACTGTCCGGGTTATCTGGATACTTGCCACTGACACCAACCTATCAGAACTCCGGAGATGGGAACTTGCCCTTCAATATATTCTCTCTTCCCGTTACCCATCAGGCCTCGACCTCTGCTAACTTCTAGTTGCCGCCACTTGTACCTCACCTGTCATTCAACAACATCTTTGCCTCTGTACTTCCGCCTCAACTGACATCTCTGCCCAACCTCTTTGCATTTACATGTGTCTGCCTATATCTGTATACGTGCGGATGGATATGTGTGTGCGCGCAAGTGTATACCTGTCCTTTTTTCTCCCTAAGGTAAGTCTTTCCGCTCCCAGGATTGGAATGACTCCTTACCCTCTCCCTTAAAACCCACATCCTTTCGTCTTTCCCTCTCCTTCCCTCTTTCCTGATGAAGCAACCTTGGGTTGCGAAAGCTTGAAATTTGTGTGTGTGTTTATTGTCTCTATCAACATACCAACACTTTCGTTTGGTAAGTTACAGCATCTTTGTTTTTAGATATATTGTTTTATGACATACACACAAAATTTATGCAAAAATAAAGCATTTCAGGGATTCCGGACATGATTTCTACTGATCACAAAAATGTTGAGTAATAAGCGACTTCATTTCAGCACAATGACAACAAACAAATATGCCCAAACAGAGTAAAACATTGAACGATATGAGTATACATTCTACAAAACGTGCAGGAAATACAAAAAATAACAATTGATGTACACATTATGGATGACTTCCTGATTTTTAGAAACTCTGATTAAAAACAACTAATGAGTGAAGGACTTCCGACCATGGGGGGGGGGGGGGGGGGGGGGGGGGAAGAAAAATAAATGTCTTAGGTTTGATGATAATTAGCTAAAAATCAGGAGAAATAATGGAATAACTCTGAGGCGGAGGAAAGTGGAAAGCTGCGAATTTGGAATGTATGCATTCATGATCACTGGTGATTTGTGGCAGAATGATTAATAGATAATTCTATCATGCTTCCATTAAAGAAATCACATACAGATTCATCTCAATTTGTCATGAATAAATCCTGCTGATGCCACTTCACTGACTTTGAAAGGAGCTTCTAGTATTTAGTAACTGTATGGTGAAAATAGTAAAGGTAAAAGATTTGACAACTTTGCAGGTGTGCTAAAGTTAGGACATGTGTGTACCAACAATATGGAAACCACACCCAGAAATGAAAATGAATGAATACACAGTTACTTGCAGTCTACATACAACTTCCTTCCTTTATATCTTTCCACTTGTACAAACCGCTATTTTAATGCACTGTCCCACACAGTTTCAATACAAAATATTATCAATCTGTGTTTAGAATGCAGCATATATAGTAATCTGCATAAATATTTTCAGTAACCTTAAGTTATAAATATTTAGTAAACCTCACCTCCTCAATGAGTTTAGGATCCAGACAGTCACCATTGTCATCAAACATCATTTCCCACGTGCATTCATCAGGATTCAGTCTCATTTGTGTAGGATCTGTTGACACGGAGTTGTCAGCTGAAGGTGTAATCTGCTCAATTTGTTTTTCTTGAGCTGTGGGTCCAGACGTATTTCCAACACTGTTGTTACTACCTGATCCCTTTGAATCAAGTGATATACTTGGTTCAAGCAAACTGTCACTGTTGTCTGAAATAATAAGTACATCAGATAAGACACTGCCCTCTGACACAGGAGCATTCTTATCTACATCCTCCACACTGTCCTTTGCAATATTGGCATTCTTGTCTTCTACCTGTTCTTGAGGCACTTTCTGGAAGAACGAATTTTGTTCACTTGTATTGCTACTTGTTTCCAAAGTTGGCTTATGTGAAATGTCTTCCACTACACCCAAGTCCCTACTTTCTTGTCCCAGACTACAATCTTTCATATCTTCTTCTTCTTCTACTGATCTCTCCCCTACATTTACTATACTCTCTTCAACACTATCTACATTTTTTAGTGAGTCTAAATTAGGGGGACATATACCAACTTCAGAATTTTCATTTATGGTATCTACACAGTTTGAAATATTACAGTCGCACAGTCTTAACGTCCTATTACAAGTTTTACAACAGTCTTCCACTTCTTCATGAAAGTCAGTCACAGTTTTAGCACTTTCCAGTACTGGTTCACTTACATTTTCAGCACATAAACCAGATGGGAAATCTGTTCTGCATCCACTGATCTCACATTCATGTTGTTCTCTTTGCACTTCATCACAATGGCAACAATCTTCTGCTAAACTGTTGGTGTGAGTTACGGGGACCGCACATCTACTAAGAATCTCAGCAACGCACTCTACTCTTTCCTCATTTTGACTCTGGTCCGAAATTACTTCTACACCAACTTCCCCACAAATGACTCGATCCCTTCGTTCACTGCTTCTAGTTAGAGCACTTCTATCAGCAGCAGCGGATGGTATATCAATATTTGTTTCATAAAAATTATCCACATTTTTATTATTGTTCTTGTTATTAGAAGTAATACTTAGGTCCTTTCTATCATCACTGGCAGGTTGTAACTGCTGGTGGCATGAAGATTTATCATCAAGTTGTTTAGTTTTAGATAGTGTCCGACGAGAATCCTTGTCATCACCAGATTTCTTTGTGCTTGAAGTCTTTTTGTTTTCAGGTGGTGTAGAACGTAATGCAGCTGGTGACCTTTCATTATGTTCTGGAGTTGCAAGAATTCGTTTTGCTCGAGGTACATAAACCTGAATATCTGGCCTACGTTGCTTCGCCGGCCTGGAAATAAGACTGAAATGTTAATGACAATGCAATTAACATCACTCGCAGACTAAAAAATGTTAATTTAATTGTATACTCTACTGAAGTACAAAATGCTGAATGAACTGTAGTAAATTAAAATGCCAGTCTCAGTAGGTACCAAATCAAAGAGGTGATAACTGCCAAAACAGAAAATTAGGGAAATATTTCAGATTCCTCTAAAAATGTGTTTGGCAGCTTATTAAATTAGGATAAATGATTTTACCACCAAATGTGCTGTACTGTAAATAAAATTTTCATTAATGATATAAAACAGATTAATTACTCCTTTTATCAGTCCTGTCTAAAAATGGATGAGAGATTTATTTGCAAGTGATAGTACAAAGAGAGAGACATTTATGTTTTCATACACATCAAATACATGAACACTAAGAAAGAACGAACTGGGAAACTATATTTTCAGTATTTTTCTAACAGTACAGTAGTAAAAAAAAACAACCATGTAATTACCTGTTCATATTAATGCAAGGAATCATGTTTCTTGCTCTCAGCTAGACCAGATTCTCAAATCATAAGATGAGTAACTTTTTTTGCTTACTAGATAGCCTGTTGTGTGAACTGGGCTGCTTTATAGCCCTTTATTTTGATGTACTCTTTCTGTGTTTCTTTACTGGCTCCAGAAAATCTGCCCTCCTCAAATTCACATTAAGGATTTCTGTGATTCAAACTATCAGTAATAGAGATTGTGAGTTCACAAAACATTCTGAGCTTCCAAGACAGATGTATGGCCACTGGGCTAGTAATTAAATATTGGTGTACAATACTGTGAAAATAATATTGTTTTTATTCCATCCTGGATTTTCCACTGTTTAATACAGGTTTGCAGCCATACATTTTTCTGTGAAACAGCCACTTATCATTCTCTTTTGTAGGACAGCTACAGCAATTGTGTCTGTTGTGAACTATACCTGGCTCAGAATAACAAAATGACTGACATCTAGCTGTTCACAGGGCTGCTACCATAGCCATCCTACTTGTCTCCTCATTTACAAATCAAGGAAATCAAACGACTAGCTGGAGGAGGTGAACCACGATAAGTTTTCTGAATTGGTTCAAGAGGTAACTAACTACTGGGAAACTTAAATCAGACATCTGTGATTGCAATGGATAATGCCCCATACCATTCAGTTATTAAAGATAAAGCCACAACAATGGCAATGGAAAAAGCCAACATTGTTAAATGCTTGAAACTCCACAATGTGAAAATTCAGGACGATTAATACAAGGTGGAGCTCATGAAAATATTGCATAAAAATAAGCCACAATTTCAACAGTAAGTTGTTGATCCAGTAGCTAAAGAACATGGCCATAAGATTGTTAGGTTTCCACCATACCACTGTCACTTTAATGCCATTGAAATGATTTGGGCACAAATTAAAAATTACATGCCAACAAACAACAGAAGCTTTACTGTGGTAGAAATTCAAAGACTATTAGAGGAAGCAGTGGCACAAACAATGCCAAGAAATTTTTTACATCACACAGAAACCACTGTTAAAGAAACATGGAAAAGTGAGATGACTGTCGAGAGTAATATAGAAAATGTAATTCCAGTGGCTCGTCCATGGACCATAGCTCCAATAAAGACAGTGTCAAGGAAGTGATTCTGAACAAAGTGGCATTTACCCTTTGCCTTCACTGATGTTTATTTTTTTGTCTGTATTTCTTATTTTTGACTGAATGGTGTGTACTGCAGTTGCACAGTAAATCTCATCTCATGATTAAGGAATACTCCTCTGCACAAGTACGACACTCTGCATGCACACTACAATGATTGGTAAGTACTCAAGCAGTTTATATTATTACAATGGTGTTAGTTATTGTATTTACACGAACGATTCAGATCCATTTTAACACCCCTTACGTATTGAATACGACAAGTGAATGTGAGTCACTCTGAGTATTGTAGAAACAGTGCACTTGCTGTTGCTTTTGTTGAGATATAGAAATATCAGGAACATAGAATCATTTTATACATGGGAGTACGTTTGTTAAGCCACAAGGATATAACGAACCTGTAATGTGAACTCATTACCGCACATTAAAAGGTGGCGTGACAAGATAGTCTGAACTGCACAGCTATTACTGCTACAGGCACTGGCAAACTGATATCATCGCCTCCTTCCACACTCAACTGTGCCTTGCTGTCAATCACTCTGTTATTCTGATTCAGGCATACTTGTAACTGACATGTGAAAGTCACACACATTCTAAGATTAGGATCACACCACCACCATTTCGTTGCTGGATAAATATCTCCTTTGTAGTTACTCATGCACTACAGCCTTTGGCTACACACATCAATGTCACTCCTGGATTTTATTCTAATGTTGTGTATGTACTTTCCATTAAGTTGTATGTCATTTTTTACTCCCTTGGAATCTGGCATAGAACTTCTTTGGTCTATCTACCATTCATTTGCCTGGCTATGTGTCATTGTAATAATGCTCACAATACACACCTCTCCATTGCTTACTGGGCAATCCTCAACCTTCACATCCTTTTTCACATTAAAAGTCCATGTCTCAAGTCAAAACTATTAATACAGAAGATGCCAGAATCTTCATTTTATCCAAGAGAGAGAGAGAGAGAGAGAGAGAGAGAGAGAGAGAGAGTTTATTGAGCAAGCACTGTACCAGTAACGGAGCTTCGTGTGTAACGGAGCAGAAAGAATCGATGGTAGCACAGGGTTAATATGTTGAGACGAAAGCATTGATTTCATGTCCTAGAAGTGGTAAATGTATGGCTACAGTTGCTGGCCACTAACGAGACGTCTTCACTTCAATTCCTGTATGGAGCTCTCAATATCCACCTTATCATCCTTTTTGCTGCACTTCCAACATACCTTAGCACATACATAATTCAGCACAGACCATAATTTAAAATAATATACCCTTAAAGAAAGATACTGTATGCACACTAAGAAGACTCTTGACAAGGTCACTAACAGGAGTTGGAGCACTGAAACAGGCCAAATGATGCTGACCAGTACTGACCACTTTCTGGTCACTGCCTAATTAAGTAACAGATAAATACTGTGTGTAAATGTGTATTATCCACCATTTGCAAATAAATAAAATGTGGAGGTAACAATTGCTGTAATGCTATCTATAACCGAGAATGAAATGAACTTATTAACTGAAATCAAACAATGGAAAATCCAGGATGGAATTTAACAATTTCTTTTTATTTTTATTTCTCTCCTTTCCGCTACTTACCCCCTCCCCCCTTCTCTCCTGTCCTCCGTCTAAACTGCAACACTTCACTGTCCACCACTCCCACCATACTATCCCTCCCCCTCCCCGCCCCAGCCTCCTCCTTACCCCCACCCAGTCGCCACTTCCACCATGCACTGGTGCTGCCGCTCGCAGTGTAGTTTCAGCTCTCTGAGACTGCAGATGTGTGTGCAAATTGCACTTGCATGAGTGTGTGTGTGCGCGCGTGTGCGTATGTGTGTCTACTGCTAACAAAAGCCTTAATGGACGAAAGCTATGATTGTGTGAATCTTTTTATTGTGCCTATCGCGACTCAGCACCTCCGCTGTATTATTAACTGAAATGTTAGATACCATATTTACTCGAAACTAAGCCGCACTCGAATTTAAGCCGCACCTGAAAAATGAGACGTGAAATCAAGGAAAAAATATTTCCCGAATCTAAGCTACATCTGAAATTTGGGACTCGAAATTCAAGGGGAGAGAAAAGTGTTAGACCGCACCTCCAAATCTAAACAAAGTTGGTGCAATGTAACACGAGACACAATTTATGTCGAATGGATGAAAATACGGCTACCCTTCCTTTTTCACGTGCTTCATCTGGTTTGAATCCATCGCTTTGATCTGATAAGTGCCATTCTCTTTGTCATAGGTGTGAAAATGCATTTTTGTACTGTGCCATGCATTGTTTGTCGCATTCTGATAATGAGTGTTTACGACCTGTTGCTGCTCGTGGCATGGCTTGCCTTTGTGCGTGCTACTGCTTACAATAAAAAACCCAGAGAGAGAGAGAGAGAGAGAGAGAGAGAGAGAGAGAGAGAGAGAGAGAGGAATTTTCTCATTAGCTAAACAATGGCAATGGCAAGACACTGCTATTTGTTGTTACTTCACTGCTGCTTTCTTTGATAATGACCAACAAGAACCAAATAATAGACTGTGTATGATAGATGTTCTGAACGAGAGTTGGCGAAAAATTTTCTCCGTATGAAAATCTTTGCAGATGCCTCTTTAGTACATCACATTCGGCACAGAAATTAGAGTCATCTTAGATTTAAAAATCTAGTCAGTTGCCATGCCTAATTTCCACCTGTATCACTATTCAGAATAAGAATCATACAAATATAAACATGACATGATATGTATATTCCTCTGCGTTTGCTGTTCTCTCACTCTAGTTTCGTAGTTTATTAGGCAGACAGGATTTAAATGAGATAGCAGCATACACGAAAGAATACATGGCATAGTGTTTACATTCATATTATTCTTATGGTGAAGAGAATACTGCATGTGATTCACGATTCATAAAAGTTCCTATTAGCAACCACCTCTTGTCACAGGTAGGAAAAAATTCAGAATGTAGAGTTGGCCATATTGACATACATCCCAAACTGTCTTGCCAGTCATATTTTCGTAGTAGATTTTTAGTGATGACTTCAAATGCAGAGTGTATTGTTGTTGTCTTCAGCCTGTAGACTGGATTGATGCAGCTCTCCACGGTTTCTACCCTGTGCAACGCAGACTAGCAACACTTACAGAGTAAGAATAAAAATAACTTAGAAATTAAATGCTGAAATTTAAAACAAAATTTTATTAGGTTTGTAATACATCTTATACGAAATGTTTAAAATATCAGTAATGATTCTGAATCACTATCACTCTATTCTTTTTGCTCATTTCTTCATACAGAGCATCGTCCCCCATACCATCTAGTGCATTGGATATCGAACATTTTTTAAATGCTTGTTGCACAGTCTGATTTGGAACACACTTCCATGCATCATAAATCCATTGGGACACTTGTGACAAACTTGGGCGTTTTACATGCCCTGTTGGTGTCAGTTGTCTGTCACTTTTCGAAAGCCAGTCTGTGTACAGGCGTTTAAGCTTGTCCTTAAATGGTTTATTCAAACAAACGTCAAAGTGGTTGTAGAACTGACATCATCCCGCCTGGAATTACTGCCAAGTCTGTTTTGCTTTCCTCTAATTTTCGTTTTACTGCAGGTGCTGTATGGATTGCGTATGCATCTAATATCAACAGACTGTGTAAACCAAGCATTGCGCCAGGACGACGATTCCACACACGCCTAATCCATTCCAGCACCATGTCCTCCGAAAACCACCCAGTTTCGTTTGCTCGTACAATTACAGTTTTTGGAAACACTTCCGATCTCGGTAAAGTCTTTTGCTTGAAAACTATAAATGGGGTAATTTATGTCCATCTGCTGTACAAGCAAGCATGACGGACATCCGCTGTTTTTCACCCCATGATGTAAGAACACTTATGTCTTTCTTTCCTTGGGCATCAATCATATAATTAGATGGTATGTCAAAATATATGGGAATTTGGTTGGCATTTCCTATCTGACCAAGAAGGTACTGCTTTTCTGTGCACCGTCTAATTATGAAGTGCTGAAATTACACAAGTTTTTCTTCATAATTTTTCGGCTGCTTCTGTGCAACTGAAGTTCGCCTCCAAAGTGAAAAACCCCAGCGCTTCATTAACAGATAAATCCAGTTGCGACTAGTCTTAAAATTTTTCATTTTTTGCTCTCTAGCAATTTCACGTGCTTTAATTTTTAAAATTTCGGCATTCATAGGCAGGAATTTCTGACGCTGTTCCTTAACAAATTAATTTAAAATCACTTCTAGTGCATGATATAGGCCACACTTTGGCCCACTAAATGCTTTCCTGCTACTTGAACATTAAAATAATTTGTCTCTCCGCAGTCGCCATCCCCTGACGTTGCTCTCATCAATCCCGTATCGCAGGTCTGCAGCACAATTAGAACTTTGTTCCGCAAAAGAAAAACTCCCATCTTGAATTAGGTACTACAATGAAAGCGCTTCATTATGGTTCACTAACACTGACAAGCACTTCACAAAATTTCACGAAGCAATAGGTGCTGCTATGTGAAGTCTTAATGAGCCCCAGCGTATCAACTCTTGCAACAATCCTAAAGCCTTGTGCAACGTTGGTATTTTTGTGTAAAGAAATTTATTTCTGTTGCTACGAATATTTGAAAGGCTGCTACATTCGAAGATGAACAACACGGAATTTCTATTTACTTTGTTGGATAATGCATGAAAATGCAGTGGTCGAAACTCGAGGCAGAGAAAAAAGCTCGTCTTCTACCTTTTTTCTTTTTAATTTATTTACTGACGCAGAGGTTTTGGCGCCAGTATTTATCTTTGTGCCTGCAAAGCATGCCTGTGTACCGCTACATATATTCGACGACAGAAGTTAGTTGTGGCGGCACCTATCAACATTTCTCAGAACTTCCGCTTACTTTGCAATCAATTTTAAGCCACTGGCGGTTTTTTGGATTACAAAAACAAAACAAAAAAAGTGCGGCTTAAAATCGAGTAAATACGGTATACTAAACACAGATGTGACTATGAAAGTTGGTAGCAACTGCACATCACAACATGTCTTTTTCCAATTTATAGTGGGAATACAAATGTCTGAAAAATGAGACCAACAGGAAGTGCAATATGCCGAAGCAGGGATGGCTAGAGGACAAATTTAAGGATGTAGAGGCTTATCTCCAGAGGGGTAAGATAGATACTGCCTACAGGAAAATTAAAGAGACCTTTGGAGAAAAGAGAACCACTTGCATGAATATCAAGAGCTCAGATGGAAACCCAGTTCTAAGCAAAGAAGGGAAAGCAGAAAGGTGGAAGGAGTATATAGAGGGTCTATACATGGGCGATGTTCTCTAGGACAATATCATGGAAATAGAAGAGGATGTAGATGAAGATGAAATGGGAGATATGATACTGCGTGAAGAGTCTGACAGAGCACTGAAAGGCCTAAGTCAAAACAAGGCCCCGGGAGTAGACAACATTCCATTAGAACTACTGACAGCCTTGGGAGAGCCGGTGCTGACAAAATTCCATCATCTGGTGAGCAAGATGTATGAGACAGGCGAAATTCCCTCAGACTTCAAGAAGAATATAATAATTCCAATCCCAAAGAAAGCAGGTGTTGACAGATGTGAAAATTACCGAACTATCAGTTTAATAAGTCACAGCTGCAAAATACTAATGCGAATTCGCGGATGACATCGTAATTCTGTCTGAGACAGCAAAGGACTTGGCAGAGCAGTTGAATGGAATGGACAGTGTCTTGAAAGGAGGATATAAGATGAACATCAACAAAAGCTAAACGAGGATAATGGAATGTAGTAGAATTAAGTCGGGTGATGCTGAGGGAATTAGATTAGGAAATGAGACACTTAAAGTAGTAAAGGAGTTTTGCTTCTTGGGGAGCAAAATAACTGATGATGGTCAAAGTAGAGAGGATATAAAATGTAGACTGGCAATGGCAAGGAAAGCGTTTCTGAAGAAGAGAAATTTGTTAACATCGAATATAGATGTAAATGCCAGGAAGTCTTTTCTGAAAGTATTTGTATGGAGTGTAGCCATGATGAAAGTGAAACATGGACGATAAATAGTTTGGACAAGAAGAGAATAGAAGCTTTCGAAATGTGGTGCTACAGAAGAATGCTGAAAATAAGATGGGTATATCACATAACTAATGAGGAGGTATTAAATAGAATTGGGGAGAAGAGGAATTTGTGGCACAACTTGACTAGAAGAAGGGATTGGTTGGTAGGACATGTTCTGAGGCATCAAGGGATCACCAATTTAGTACTGGAGGGCAGCGTGGAGGGTAAAAATCGTAGAGGGAGACCAAGAGATGAATACACTAAGCAGATTCAGAAGGATGTAGGCTGCAGTAGGTACTGGGAGATGAAGAAGCTTGCACAGGATAGAGAAGCATGGAGAGCTGCATCAAACCAGTCTCAGGACTGAAGACCACAACAACAACAAAGTGATTCTCCTACTTCCCTCCACTACCTTGCTGAGTCTTTTGAGTGTACCTATGAAAAATGTATTTATATTCCAAACAAACATAACAAATGTTACATAAAAATATTGACAGAACAACACTGCATCCAAAGACAGACTTAAGACAGATGAATTCAAGTTTCACATTTATGATAATCTAGATGAACTGTTTCTGTATTTCTCTCAATGACTGCAAGAATTCACTTTTTGTTCACAGTACAGATATGGCTATCAGTAACATAACAATATTTTTGAAAATGTCAGTGGAAAAAATATGAATAACCAGGAAATTCCCTAATGCACGTAAATACCAGTGATATGCATGTACAAAACTGGTGCTGGGAAAACACGTGAGAGGGGTGGAAAGTACCATCTTACAGTGACATATGGATAGCATTATCAGATGAGGCAATAGCTTTATTACAATGTACAATGGTGATGTACCATAGTTTCCAAGTAAGAAGGTGTTCAAAAATGAAGTTACAACATTGCAGTCCACAAATTCGTATGTTAAGACAAGGATTGTTGCTGTTTTACTCATTCTAACAGAATGTTGAAATGTTTGGTTCTTTGATTACAAAAACAATCTGGGAACTGGTTTCTTGAATAATACCTGTATCAAGTCACAGTGGTGCTCCAACACATAAGCCCAAGATGAAGACCCAACAAGAGGGATTTGTTTCACGGTCTCACATCAGCACATGAGTAAGAAATAAATAAATAAATAAATAAACAATCTACTTAGCCAGATTAAACTCAAAAAAAAGGGGAGAGAGAGAGAGAGAGAGAGAGAGAGAGAGAGAGAGAGAGAGAGAGAGAAACTCCTCCCTTATAACCCCATAACCCCATGGTGTCGCAAGAGACTTGCAGCTTTTCCCAAATGAAGACTCGGTTGACAGAAAGCTGTCTTATGCCTCCTGATGGCATGGGACAAGTATTTTGTACAGGTGCTAGAACAGAGTTTCAGAAGGAGAAGGTAAGAATGATACTGTAATGAACTTTTTTTCCAGTGTTCTTCGCTAGAACCAACTTTTTTCCAGTGTTCTTAGCTAGAACCTAAGTAACATAACAGGTATGGTTGAATACAACTCCTATCACATGAAAAATGAATATTACATCATCTTGTAATCACAAAGAATATATACTTGTGTATGATTACCCACACAGGCTACAAAAAGAGAATAATCCGTTGCTTAGAAACAATTTCAAATTTTGCTTGTATTATTCAATGTGCTTGGACATGGCTTCTACTCTATAGAGTTCATCATGACCTAAGTATGCTGCATTCTTCTTACGTACATACTTTCTTTCAATAAAAACCCACTGACCAGTCATTATCCAACACAAATTTCAGTCTTATTTGTTACAAATTTTTCTTATGCCTTCTGAATTATCTAACTGACAAAGTACAAAAAAATATTCCTGTAATATTGTTAGAAAGAATTATCTGCCATTTTCATTAAATATTTTAAACTTGAGGTCTGTAACAATTATCGATACACTCTTGCTGTATCATCTATATTTTGTTAACAGGAAACAAACTATGTGGAGCCACCTATCATTAGTGCACGGCATACCTGAGTCTCTCGGCCTTTTGGACAGGAACAATCTCTGGACTAGAATCACAGCTTGAGACCTCCAAGGCTTCATTCCGTTTGCGCAAAGCAGGTGGGCGGTATATATTTAAAGGTGCACTGGACCTCACTGAAATTTATTTTAAATTTGTAAAGTTAAACAAGTACTACACTGCCAGACAACTGACGTATCTTATGATTTCTTTTGTTTACACACACACACACACACACACACACACACACACACACACACACACACATTTTATGGACTAAAAAAGCGAAATTTTTTATCATTAGACTGAAAAGACGGATTTAAAAGAAAATCTTAGTTTATGAAATTGAAATGACCTTTAAAATCCCTGAAAATAATCATCCGAACCTCCTCCTTCGTCACCATTGCCCTCTTCATATGGTCTTCACTGACATCGAGAGTGTTAGTTATACTGCACTTCTTGAAATAGTTCACAATGTCTTCTTTCACTCTAGACGACTGTTTTATCCACTGACATACTGGTTTGATTGTAGGTTGTTTTAAAGTTCCCTTCAGTGTGAATTCAAATTTGTTTCAACCATCACCCAATTGTTCCATTCCTCTCTCATTTACACTTTAAATGTTTTATTTATTGAGACATCAAGAAGTTGCAATTGTGAAGTAAGTCCTCCCGGAATAAAAGCAAGCTCTGCACTTCGCTGTCTCAAGTTTCTCTTTCACAGAAATCTTCCAATGACTACTGACTGATCTAGCACAAGAGAACTCTTCTTCAATAGAACACCTTTTATTCTCTTCCACACACCGATAATCCATAATTTCATACCAGCCTCATCCATCCGATCCTTGTCATGTACATGAACGACACCACCTGGCGGTATCTCAGGAGGTTTTGGCATTGTTTTGCACTTGAAAATGAACACTGGATTATGTTTAGTACAATCAGCACAACATGAAAGGACAACAGTGTAGTGCATTTTTCATGTCAACTAGTTTTTTTAGTTACAATTTAACACCTTTCATGGCAACAGTTTTGTTACTCGGCACATCGAAAATAAGAGGAATTTGATCATATTCGCTACTTGTCTTAGTTCCACACTGGTTTTCTTTCAATGTTGTCTAATGAAGCAATGGAAAGCTAATATTTTCCTCTCCATACTCTTGTGGCATTTTCTGAGATATTTTGGTTTGCACGCAAAGTCCATAACACTTCATAAACATGTAGCACCAACCAACTCCATTCTTCAAGTCTGTGTAAGTACCACTGTAGCACTAGCTTACAAGCGCACATTTGAATCACTTCTGTATTAATTCCAATGCCATTTTGACGGCGTCCTTGAATCGATTTTAATACCTTTTAATTTTGGCCATTTTGCATTCAGTTCTCTATTTGCACATTTAGTCTTCCTCCTTTTTTTCAGTTCTTCTTTACTACCTACCAATTGCGAATGATCTTTTTCTGTTGGTGGAGGGCCGAAATACCACTCAACTGCACTGTTTCCCTGTTGTTCTGCATGCGCCATTACTTTAAATTTATAGCCTACATCATATAAATACCTTTCATTTTCTTCCATTATGAACCTAATTACTAACAAAAATATTGTACTGTTGCCTATAATAAAAATCACTTTCAATTCAAGTTCACTGGCACCATAGACCGCAATGACACATCATAGCCTAGACAATGTTATGGGTTTGTGACGGCAGGGTGGGAGGGAGACAGTGTTAGCAAGCTCAAACATTGGATATTTTTATATTAATTTCAAGTGTAAGAGATACCTGAATTTTGGAGGCAATTTTTCAAAGAAAAAAGTGTGTCTTATAGTCCATAAAATACACTAAATGAGGCAATTTAGAATTTGGAATTAATGGGATATATTTTAATTCAGCCAAAGATTCAGTGGATATAATAAGCTGCTGCAATCGATAATAGCTAACCTTTAAAAAACAAATGGAATAATAAAATCCCTCACTAATCTCAATATAAGGAAGGTCAAAACAATTTATGTCAATAATGTGAAGTAAAATAATGGGGATGGATTCTCAATGGTATATGAAATGCAGTGTGGTGCACTAAGACTGAAGTCACCAACAACACATACCAGTGGACCCATTTACTAGTGGGCAGTGCCCTATTCTCAGCAACTGTTTTAATTTGCTACCCTGTACTTACAATCATTTAATTTTCCACTGACACACTTTATATGGGTTATATTTTGAATAACAGTAGGTCAACAATTTTCACAGGGAACTGTTAACTACCTGAGGCCACATTTTCTGAGAACACACCTTACCTTGCTATATGACCTTCATACGAAAAGCGGAGTTATATGTATTAATATTCAAAGCAGCTTTATTCTCTGCTGGATAGTGGAATGTGCAATCATTTACAGACAACTCTTAACTGTTACAAGAATGTTTCAAGTCATCATGATAAGCTGACAAACATCCAGTTTGTACTTCAACAGGGGGGGTAGTGTCAGGTGCTTAAAAACTGCACAGGAACTTTAGTTACATGTATGCAATTCACGTGACTAGCGGCAGTATATTAACCCATTTCTGCCTAGCGTAACATACATGTCACGGAACAGCCTGTCGTCGTTTTCTCTCGTTGGCAACAATGCCTGCGTTTGGAGTGGCTATTGTTGTATGGCTTTTCAGATAAGGAGGCTTTGTTGTTCACGTTTAGGTAGGTTTCAGTCAGTTGCAAGCATTAAGTGGCCAGTGACTGGCGCTACAAGTACGGAAGACTTTTTTGAGTGAGATTATGTCTTGGAATAAGAAGTGTCATATTTTATAGCAAATTATAATACAATTTGTTTAAATTATGGTTGATTATAATGTTAAAAGTACTGAAATTTATGTTAATGGTTATTTACAAAATGCCATTCTTATTTTTTGTGGCTCCAAATACAGTTTTAATTTTGTGTTGCATATATGTCACGCTAGGCAAAACAGTGAAAATAATGATTTGTTCTCTTTAGAGGTCTATCTCTCCATGAGATCCTGGTTATTCTTGAAGGGGAGGAAGAAGATGCAACAGATTTATTTATTGAACCTCCTGAAGCAAGTCACAGATCTTAAAAACTGTAATCAGAGATTGGGAAAAAATACACCAACAACAAGGATCTGCGTGATGTTAGTTCTGTATTTTCTGAGAGTGATTATAGTAAATACAGAAACTTGTCTCCAGTTCAGTGCTTCGAATTATTTTGGAATGACGAAGTAATTGAATTTCTTCTCACTGAATTGATGAAGTATGCTTTGTTCAAGAACTGCTCAGATCCAAATATAACATATGAAGAGATAAAAGGTTTTCTATGAATTCTAATTCTTTCTGGCTATAATCCTTTACCTAACAGAAGATATTACTGGCATTCTGGATTGGACATGAGAAACGAATTGGACCACAGTACAATGAGAAGGGACAGGTTTGAAACAATTATGAGACTCATTCACTCGTGTGACAACACAAAAATAGATGCTAATGATAGAATGTGGAAACTTCGTCCATTAATAAATATGCTAAGAAAAAAGTTTGCTCTCCACTTTCAGCCTGAGCAAGATTTGTCTTATGATGAGAGCATGATAAAGTATTTTGGCAGACAAGGATGTAAACAGTTTCTGAAAGGTAAGCCCATTAGATTTGGGTACAAAGCATTGTGTCTAATTCTCTTCCTGAAAAGAGCAAACATCTTCCCTACAGGTTTTATTTTGACAACATGTTTACATCACAAACATTGTTGATTTACCCGAAGCAACGAGGTTTTGGTGCAACTGGGACTATTCGTGAAAATCGTCTGCCTAAAGAGTGTCATCTCATACCTTCTAACACTATGTCCAAAAGGAATAAGAGAGATTTTTATTACAAGAGCAGCAAGGAAAGTGGAATAATCATTGCCAGATGGCTAGATAATTCTACAGTAACAATTGCTTCCACAAGCCAGGGTATCAGTCCACTCAGCACCATTGCCCGATACTCTAGACAAGAGAAGAAACAAATACTTGTATGTGGTTTTCAAGTACAAATGGTTTCATGTTTAAATACACACAGACAGATAAAGATAAAATCAACATACATTATAACACATACATAATGTCTCGTCTTATGGACATTCAATTAAGGATAAAGTAGGCATACACAGGTTGTTACAATAAGGTATCTTGTCATAGGTAAGATAAAATTATCATATAGAAATTGTTGCTATAAGGTCATTCAGCAATCACATATATGGAATCTATAGTGTCTCTTTAAAGTCCTATGTCTAGGTTTTCCATCCACTCGACGGCTGCTGGGGAGGCTGCATAAATTTCTCGAATGGATCCTTTAAACACACGTTTAGGGCATTCCTGAATGATGTGCTGGATCGTTTGCTCTGGATGTCCACAATCGCACTGTGGTGAATCTCATATGCTCCATCTACAGAGCATCTCGCCACTTCTGCCATGACCAGTTCTGAGTCTATTGAGTATAACCCAAGTTCTTCTTGGCAGGTCTGTACCAGGTAGGTTTTCACCAGGTTATATTTCACTGCAGTTCTTGGATAGTCCAGTCTGAGACCGTTCATTTTTCCATGAATCCATAGCATCATAAGACATAGCCATAAGGTTTTGAGCTGTTCTCCATGGTGGTCTTCTAGATCTTAGTCGGGAAAGATTTGGGGCAATGTCCTGATGGATTGGAAGGTTGGTATTGGAGGAGATTTTACGCCATTCATTAACTAAGGCGGTTTGCCGCTTAAGATGCGGTGGAGCTGTACTGCAGAGAACAGGAAGCCTAGGTAGTGGGGTGGATTTAATGGTCCCAGTTGTGGTTCTCATGGTATTGTTTAATTGAGTATACACTTTAAACATGTGGCTGCTGTTAAGCCAAACAGGGCTGCAATATTCCCCAACAGAGTATACCAGCGCTACAGAGTATGTACATCAGCTCCCCAGCTAGTATCTATTAGGTGTGGTTTGAATGTAAGCGATCTATCCAATTTAATACCAAGATATTTTGGGTTTGGGTTGGGCTTTAACTTTCTACCAGCAAAGGTAACGTCAAGGGATCGGGTTGCCTGTTGGTTGTTTAAATGAAACACTGTAACTTCTGACTTTATTGGGTTAGGAATTAATCTCCAAGATCTGAAATATTTACCCATTGCTCCGAGGTCTTGGTTAAGGGAGTTTTCACACTGTTCAAAACTTTCATGTTGCACAGCCAGGGCCATGTCATCTGCGTAACAGAACTTCTGCGCATTTGTTGTTGGTATGTCGCTTATGTACACATTGAAAAGTAATGGTGCCAATACAGAACCTTGTGGTAAGCCGTTGTTTGAAACAATGGTTCGACTCTTCTTTCCTTCTGGATGAACTTCAAGGGTTCTATTGCTGAGCATATCACTTAGTAATTTGTACAAGGTCTGGCAAGGGATATCTCAAGTATCTTGCTAAGAAGACCATGCCTCCACACAGTATTGTATGCAGCGATTAAATCTACAAATGCAACAGCTGTTTTAAGTTTCCGTTCATAACCGTTCTTGATATGTGTTGTTAAAGCCAGTACTTGGTCGCAACAGTTATGTTTTGGTCGAAAACCAGCCTGCTCGATGGGGATTCTTTCATTTACAGTCATCCCAATACGATTATACAAGAGTCTCTCCAAGAATTTGAAGCAGGTGCTCAGGAGAGAGACTGGTCTAAAATGTTCAGGCTTGTCTGGTGTTTTCCCAGGTTTTAATATTGGCAATACTTTAGATCTTTTGAATATCTTAGGCACTCAGCCTTCTTCAAGGATGTTATTATAGAAGTTCACGAGCCAGTTGATAACATTTTTCCCACTACACTTAATAAATTCTGGGTATAACTCATCTGGCCCAGCTGCCTTCCTAGTTTTGATGTTCGAGATAGCCGTTTTCAGTTCTTCCACTGTGAAAGGTGCTGCAGAATGTGATCTTTCAGTAGCTTGTCTCCACCATGTTTTAATTAGTTTCTTAATGTTTCTGGCGATTGCCTTGTCAAGAGCCTAATGTAATTGGAGAATACAACAATAATATGGGAGGAACTGACTGAATGGATGAAAACGTAGCGTTATATAGAGTGAGTGTCAGAGGAAAGAAATGGAGGTGGCCAATTTTTACATGGCTTCTAGATATCTCTATACATAATGGGTGCCCCTTCTTCATAGAAAGACTGGTATAAATATATCTCAGCTGCACTTCCGGCACTACACTATGAAATGTTACCTGACTTCCAATGCAGCAGTACCAAGAGGTCCTGGATGCTCTGCAGGTAATTCAAACCAAGGCAGAGTACTGCACAACGTTAGATATGATGAAACAAATCATCTGGTAGCCATGGTGCCACAGAAACAAAGAAGAAGCTGTGTAGCGGAAAACTGTAAAGGAACCCCAAGAACAATGTGCTGCAAATGTGACCTTGGTTTGTACATAGAATGTTTTGTGCCATATCACAGAAAGTGAGTACTGTCACCTGAACTTGATGTAAATCACATACAGTGTACTATTTTACTTGCTGTCATACATTCTGCCTAAAATGTATGTTATGCCTAGTGTGACATATATATTACGCCCTTTTTTGTTTCAATTATTGATTATTTTTTTGTTTTGATTGTTGGATAGCTTTTCTCTGATGACAATAAACACATAAATGTCTAATTTGTAGAAATCAGAAGGAAAAAATTATGGGTTAATATCGTGCACCAAACCAGCCACGTGTCACACAGATAGGCCCAGCAGAAAATCCGAATTTTAACTTTGTTTTCTGAAGTATTCTCAAAAATGTTTGTTACGATAGCTGAAACTGCAGGGGCCATTGTCATGGCATCTGCAACTTTATAGATGGCCCTTTACAGGGGCATGCTGTTAACAGGCTTTCACTCAAAATGAAATAACACAGCACTGAGATTAATGTGTCCATGAGGGTACACTGGTAAATAAATAAAGCTACTACAATATGGCTCAGACAGACAGAAACATACCATAAAAGTATATTATACAGTCAACAAATTCCTCATAACTACACATGATTTTTGAAGTAGTCTACTTTTGACCGCAAAACTTTGTTCTGTACTTATTTAACAACTGCTCGATATTTTTTCTCATCAATAATATGTATATCAAACTGACCTTTCTTGGTGGCAGAAGTGAGTACAGGAGCACCTTCATCACTATTTGTCAAGTGTTGTCGGTCTACAACCATTCTTCCTGTATGGTTGGGCAGACCTGTCACCGTTGGTTTATCTGAGGCATTTCTTTCTAGCTTCCTAAATACAAACAGAATTAAAAGATATATAAAATTTATGGTCTTAAAATCAATGATACTATAATATCTTATGTTTTTAAAAATGAATTTTGTCATGAGTGACAAACAGTAACTGAATTGAAGTTCTTGTCTACTGTGCTGAAAGGAATGCAATTCTACTCCATGGACTTAAGCACTACGAAGTTGCTATGTTAACTAACCTACATAGACAAAATGCGTCAATATTCTCAATTACATGCTGAACATGATTTCTTGTAAGGCACAAAGGAAGACTAGTATTTAATGTACAGGTGATAACACAATTGTCGGAGGTCTAACACAAGCTCAGTTTGGACTCTGTGGATATAGGCAGCAGACTTAAAATCAAAAATATTTAATTTTCAATTTTTGAAACTACAATGTAACTAGATAGATAAAAAAATCTACTCGCTAAGCAGAGGCAGCAGCAAGAGGAACACAATGGCCCTCAAGAAGTGCCGACTTCTTATGCCCCTTTCTTGTGGGAGTGGACCAAACAACAGGTGGACCAAACAACAGATGTACCAAACAAACCCACACACTCTGGATGAATTATAGGAACCAAACAAACCCACACACTCTTGATGAATTAGAGGAGAGGATCACACTTGACCTCAGAAAGTTACTTGTAACTTTTTTGTAGAAATCAATTTATAGCATTCCTATAAGTTTACATTGTTTTGTCAACAGCGCATGAGCATGTATGCAATTGTAGTGTACAACATATATTCTCTCAGTCGTGAGAAATGACAACTTCTTCCATGTGCAAATATTCATTAATAAAAAATTTATGGACATTTAAAACAACAGTGTGACTGCTCATCCACCTTGTACATAGATTAAGGAAACCTCAAAGCTTTCAAAGCCAGTGGCTCCTTCTTTGGCAGAAGGGTTGAAGGGGAAGGAAGAGGGATGAAGACGTTTCGAGTCTTTCCTTCTTATCCCATCCGGTAGGTCTCCCCTGACCCAAAGTTCTGGACGACTCTTCCAAACTCTCCCAATTTCCTAAACCTCACCAGTCCTACTTCATCCCTCTTCATTCCTCCTCAAACCAGAGGAGTAGCCATTAGCTCTGAAAACTTGCAAATTTCCTTAACCTTTATATGGGTGTTTTCTCCTGCTGCCTGTTGGTGAGTAGATTTTTTATCTATCCAGTTACATTAGACCTAATATTCTGAAAGAAACCAACTCTCAAACAAAATATGAATTGCCAGGAAACTGATCTCTGCTGACCCCAAATTGTTATGTGAGAATGAAATAAAAGATGAGACAGAATAATATTTTTAAAATTCTCAAAAAATTGGCTATTGTTCAGTTGACTCATATAAACAACAGAGAGAAGAGTGTCATTCCACCAAAAGCAAAACCAAGCTCACCAAAACTTAAAAAAAAAAAAACCTGTTTATTGTAGGCAAATTTGTTGCAGTGGAGTCCAAACTTGGATACTCTCCATAAAATACACATGGGAACACAGTAATTCCATTGTAATTGGGGATGAAAACCTAGGTATCTGTTAATAAGAAAGCAAATTCTTGACCAATAGTTTCAGAAAACAGGTTTCTACAGAATGCTGCCATAATTTTTTTTTGTAATTTTTTAATTATATAGTACTTTATTACTAACAAGTAAAATTTAACTGTTGGGTTTTAAACGCAAAAATGCCTATTAATGCATTCAAAACACTGTATATTCTATTGTCCCTTTCTGTAACAGCAAAACAATTAAGTTTATATTATTTAAAAAATACTAATAATATCTTCAATGCAGGTATGTTTCATCAGTAAGAAATACTAGAGGGAATCGCATAATAGACAAATAATCAGCAAGACTAAGCTTCGAACTAATTTTTTGTAACTTGTCCTGTTCAATCACAGCTTCAGACTGGTTCAAAGGCACATAGTAGATGTTTAATTATGCCTACTTTTAATCAACTTCAAGTTGCTACTTTGATAAAACTAAAAGAAGAAAATCAAAACATTTGTTCATTAAGTACTATTTGATAATTTATCAGGCAATTTACTAGTTATGCAATTTATTAGTTCTACAATTAGGAATAGGTCTATTGTTCTTGAAGTAATACTGTTCTATTTAAAATTAGCCTCAAACATCAATCAATTTCAACAGCTTCATTCTTCATTTCATGCAGCACCAGACACTCTTCCTGTATATTGTGTAGATGCCCTACCCCTGTACAACAACCTGAGTGCATTCCATCAAAAAGTCAATTAAGCACTTCACAGAATAATTTCTCACAGTAGGCACTGATGAACAAGAAGTGAAATTCATTAGAAAGAAAAGTGCAAGCAACAAATTTACATTTAAAGCTGATAGTGTCAATACCACCATCAGCTTTGACCCGTGACATCATCAAGATGGCATACACCACTATTTCGCCCTTATACAATATGTCAACCATGACGTCACACATTAATAGCGCAAACAGACAAAAACAATGCAAAATATATTCGACTGGAGAAAAAGCAACTAACAGAACATCTGTCATAACTAGTGTTGGTAGTTAGGGGGTTTTGGGCAGGGGAAAACCAAACATTCAACAATCTTAATATTATGGGCATACCAAAATAAAAACCTGTTCAAAAATCCAAAATTATCAAAAATCCACAATACCCCAATACAAGAAAATCGAGACAGAGTGAACCCTGTGCTAGCAACACAGAAATGAATCTGCAAAAAGAAAAACTTGTATCAGAAATTTCACATGATCTATATGGTGCAAACATAACTTGACTAAAACGGTGAAAACACACTCCAAATCCCAATCCCAATCTTAATTTATGTTTATTAACTGCAACTAACAACATAACCCAGATATTCATTAGAAAAGTCAGGAATGAGCAGCACAGACTTCTCAAACCAAGAACACCTATGAACAGATTGTCATGACACACCACCACATATATTTGTCCCTGTTCTGCGAAACAACAACTTTCGCTAATTTTGTAATTTCAACACAAATATGTACCCTCATATATCCAGCCATCAACCAACACAACTGCAAAACTTACTAGCTGTCACCATACTGTTGTGCATTACAGCATACAGCTGGTTGCTGCTAAACTTTGTCGTCTTATCCATAACAAACAAACAAAAAACTAAATTAACTCTTCAAGCATGAAACTAATCATTTCAAAGCCAAAAACCATCTATAGCCAATGGCTACTGACATTAAAATAATTTGTAAATCTACAAGTCCATAACAGACGCTACGTGCAACAGCCACTGAATGGAGGGTAACCTGATTAAAATAATTCACTAAATAATCACCAAACACTTAGTTCCAATATGAATCCCGACAAATGGCACTTCACCAGTCCAATGACTCACTAACATCATTCAAAAACAATTTTGCTACATACACATCCAACACCAGAAATCATCACCACATACTTCAAAATGCCCTCTTCACACACGGCCTGTTGCAAATACACCACACAACCATTACATTACTTAACACAGTTTAGTAAGCAGTCAAAGCTGATGATCTGTTCCACACCTTTTGATCGACCCTACTCCATGGGTACCAAGAAGTGATATTCTACAAATTCTTGATATGTCTTATACTGACTATTAGTGAACGTTACCAGACATGGACATTCCAATCCATTTCATACAGCCAGTTCTCCTTTTTTTGTTAGAATGTCCTATTTTTTTATTTGTTTGTATATGAAATCAGTATTGCACAATGTATGTCCCATTCCATTACTTGAAGAAATAATTTTACTATTAAACTAACAGAAGGAAGTATAGAAATTACTGTAATACTGATTGGAGTACTAACTACATGCACAAAACATTTCAGACTCCAAATGAGTGTAAATTTACAAACTTTTTATTCTATATTACCAGAGATGGATTTTATATTCTGCCCTAGTCCTGTTCTGCAAAACATGTATTTTTCTTATTTACACAATACATTTATATACTTTTATTTTACTAAAATTATATTTAGGCTGATACCATTTTATGGTCACAGAAAGATAGCATTTATTCAGTATAAATTAAATTTTAGACCATAAACCATGTTAAAATGTTACACACATGTCCCAGTCCATGCTCCACAATAATGGTCACAAAAAAGAACTCTTGAGACTAAACTCACACAAGCTGACCGGCACATATGAGTCCAATGTTTGTATCATGAACAAGCCACTGTGAAATCATTTAAAATAATGATCACGATCTTCAGGGAAATTAGAATCTGAAGACTTTCTTTATAGAAGTAATTCATAATAGTATTATAGGAGACATCTTCAAATAATGAAGTTTCCTCCATGTCCGACATACAAGATCAACAATGACTGCATTCTACCAGGTTTGCCTAATGACTGTGTGACATGGCCCCAAAATGCAAAAACCAAATTTCATACACTGAGGATTGCTCACGGAGCAAAGAAGTGATATACGTTTAGAATATCTTGGATATACAAGAAAACAAATGGGTCAAAATGGAGTAGAAGATGTATAATGATGATGAAATTGAAGGTTGACAGGACATGTAGGCAGATGACTGGCTTTAAGTAATCTGCTGGACTCTGTGACATAAAATAAGACCAAGAAGAGGACCTAATATGTTGGACATGTGACATTAGAAAATATGCAGGAATAGCGCAGTTGGATGTAGCTGAATACTTATGATGATGCCGGTAATGGATGTCAAATTGCTTATGATAACAGAAGATACAAATAGGACTTTATGACTTTTTGATGTCATATATAATTAGGTGGCCTGTCAAAGAACGTATGAAAGTGGCCAGCTTAATTCTTCAAAGTAATCTCATTTTATCTGCAATTGAGACAGGTTTATTACAACAGCAAAATAAATTCTGTTACATTAATGGGATAATATACAGAACTGTCAACGACAAGGTGACTTGGAGACCTTAAAATTATTCCAAGTTTATGTATGGTAAGTGTGCACAATAGACTATGCAGTAAGATAGTCTTCTGAGATTTCTCTCTTTTAGGCTTGCAATAAAATATAAAAAGAATTGATTTGTAATTTTAATCATTCATAGAAAACTGTATTAAAAATGAATGCATGTTAGCAACAATGGTTTCTGTTGTAAATAATAAGTGGCTGAACCATTCACAAAGCAGGGTTTTCATGTCATAATAAGGTGTATATTATGTTGTATTTATCGCACTCAGCCTTTGCTGTATGACAGCTTTACCTGTACATTAGAAAATGAAAACCTGAACCAAATACACCACAGTCACACTTAGAAAAATCAAAAGAAGAAATCTATAGGATGCACACTGTAGTGCACATTTGTCTTTTCCAAAAATGCATGGCCAGTAAATGAAGCAAGCAATGAAGCACAATAATTAAACGTGATGTAAACAATAAGATAGTGGAATAGCAAAACAAATGGATGCCATGTGAATGGAAGTTGGTAGCATATCATTAGTTTCAGTATTCAACAATATAATTTGTAAAAAGACAAAAAATGTTAGGTTGATTAAAGAAGAGAGAGATCAAAGACGCAAACCAGGCATATAAAGCATACAAAAGAGAAGACAACTGGCAAATTCTTATTGCAGATTGAAACAATATAATGATATAATATATTCTATGAGTGGAAGAGAGTGTGTGTCTAAATTATGATTGAAAGGGGTGCGGTTTTCATTTAGGAATACATAAGATCTGCCTGTACTATGATTATTACAAAACAATGAACTTTGGAAAGGAGTTAGAGCAGAAAAAATATTGTCCTCATATGCCTGTACATCACTGCAATGAATAAAAAAAACCACCATCTAAGTATTTTGCCACACTTTAAAGTTATTTATGTATTGTTGACTTGATATAATAAACTAACTTGATGAAATCATTTGTTCAGCGCATCTAATGTCATTCTCCAAACTGTAAATGCCAGAAAATACTGGTACAATGTAGCACATGTCAATTTACTGTTGAATATTTTATTCTATATGGGCCTACACAAACTTCAATTAGAGTTAAGTAGAGCCTGCCCCCTTGCAATTTTCATAGCTTGTGTACGATTTATGTTGACCTACATAATATAAACTAAAATACAATTCAGAGGTTTGTCTATTATCTAATATAGCATTTTTAATTTCCCTTTCAGTTTCAGATTTTGTAACGAAAAGTTCATTAAATGTGTAGTGAATTTATACTTTGGTATGACACAGGTCAATCTATTATGTCTGCACAAACTAAGTTGAGACCCTGTGCAGCAGCTGATGAGAGCTACCATAGAGGTATTTCCCATTTACAGCTGGTGCCATCAGCCACTGCACTGAGTTTAATCTCAACCTGACAAGGTAGTAACAGAAACTATTTCACATTCACTTTTGTTGGTTGTGTCAACTCTCAACCTAGAGCTTGGTTATGCAACAGACAAGTCCTTCCCCCCCAGCCAAGATTTCAAGATGAGGGGTTGTGGCTCTATCACACTCTAAATCAAATTTAACATCCCTGAAGACTGACCAAGGTAATGCATTCAAATGCAACAATAATCACACACGTAAGATCAATGACAAGGCAAAATATGTTTCTGAAATCTATATGCCACATAGTGTCAGAAAGATAATCTACTTACCAACAGACATACCTCTATGTACATACTCAATGTTCATTTTGTTAAAAAAGCAAGTCAAAAGAGAATGGTTTGCCTGTAATACACTGCAGAAGCTACTATTATTTAATACATACATCAAGATTTCTTACCAAGCCCAACTAATGGTGTTAACCTGGACCAGCCAATTCCAACAAGGAAGATCCTGGTGGGATGTCAACTGAAATAATATAGTTGTTGTTGTTCTGCAAATAACTTGCCAAGAAACAATCTCTTGTCAATGACAATGACAATTTAAACAATACTAATTCTCTACACAATTTTTTAATTTGATGCTACAATATCAGCTCCCTGATGGAATCACATCTAGTCAGTATTAACCAGGTTAACGATTTAAATAAAAGATGCATGCAAATTTGGTAGAACTACAGTAAACAAAAGGGTTAACTACTCTTATTTTAGAGAAGATATTTTGCTTTAAGTGAAACTACACAATCACTGGAATGAATGCTTACAGAATACACCATAATAAAACTGCTCTGTTTCCCAAGATAGTCCACAAGCGAAATACAAGCACCATTTTAAAGTATCAAGAAAGAGAAAATTCTGACTAGAACATTTATTTCATTCATTTCTAGATACAACTGTAGCTTGGAACAGAGGGGTTAGCTGCACATCTACTCATATAAAATACAAAAGAATAAGAAGAAATGTCAGCGACCAACCTGGATGAAAATGTTTACATCGCGGTTTACCTGATTAGATGTTCCTGGAAGCACACCACAGTTCTTCTTGCCAAGCCTTGTCCGACTGAGAATGTTTTCAGGTTGGTGTACGTTTCCTCGCACAATTTGTGGATTAAAAATCGCCTGTAGTTACTGACCGGCGGGAAAATCAGCACGCTGAAAGAGAATCGAGAGCAAAAGTGGTTCAACGCTTGACGTAAGTACTGCAGCGGGCTCCGCTTGCACTATGAGTCTTTCACTTTCTCTTTCGTGCAAGGCGCTACGCCTCTTCCTGCTCCCCACTATTTTATCCCCTCCAGGTAAACTTCTCCCTCCCTGTCACTCGCTGTTTTTGTTTCAGAAGAGAAGCAATCATAATATACAAACCAAACAAAAGATCATTTTACACAAATACACTCGCCGACAATACTGCTCACAGAAGACATACCTTCGCTGATTTTTATGTGTCGTAACGAAGTGCTGCAGATCTGTTGTGACATTATGAACGAATTCGTTATCTTGTAGATTGAGATATCTACCGCCCACTGTGTTATCCAGCTTGGCAAACAAAGTTTTAACTACTCTTAACCAACAAAAACATCAAGCCACTAGCATCCAGTACCACTCACGCAACCACGACCACTGACGTCACGCAGTTGACAAATGAATAGCGCCTCAGCAGTTTGCGACATTTACGGCGACCAGCGATCCGGCGAAGAGGCGCGGAGTTTCATTGATCACGTGTCATAAACATGTTATTGTTGGTGTGTTTGTTCATATATAAACACACAACTCTTGCTGGAAAATGGTCTTTGAGTGAAACCGACGCACAATAAAGAATAAACTGAACAGTAGTTCAAGGTGTTACATAATACCATGTCTACTATTTATAAAAGTTATGGAACACAATCAACAAACAGTATTTTATATTATTAACTAACGATAGTTGTAGCCCATAAACGTTGAATTTATAGTTTACTGCCGATGGCATTCCTTATCGATGGGCGGAAGTGTGTTAGATTGGCGAATTTGTTTAATTGAAATATTTACTTCGCTGTTGCGGCAGCAGTTAATGCCATATACAAAAATAAAACCAGAAACTTATTTGATATTTGGCAAATTGCAACTTTACTGAGAAATAGTGTCCTATAACCGAAAAAATTAGACGAAGTGTTTAGTGATGCATTAAAATGTTCCTGTGTCTCTTTCTAAGTAATGCGCTACAGAGCCTGCCTTCAGCAGTGACTCTAATAATTATTTTATTGAAATTGTTCAGAATGATTTCAGATTTACATTATACAGTACACGTAAGGTAATCACGTTATATTTTTCGGCAATCAGTCTCAGGTTTACCATAAGCAAACAATGGAAACATTTGTTCTGTAGCGTAATTGTTACGGCAATGTTTCTCGTGACAGATTTTTGTAAAGTGGAAAAAAGTGTACGACTGAACACGTGACGGTACTGAGCCTGCGTTATTGGTCCTATCAATACCGACCCGTTTTATAACGTGTATTGCCAAAGTGAGGGGTGGGGATCGTACTTACCGCCCACCCTAAAAAAAATAAAAAGCAAAATCCCTTATTTATTATTAACTTACATTAGCAACATACTCTGTGATGAGATAATGGTGTGTAAATAGGGAGCAGAACCTGAAAATATGCCTTAGCACACACTCTTAGAAAAAAAACCAACACACCCTCGTTTGGAAAAAAAAACCAAGGGTGGAATGGAGGGGGGATACTTTATGACTACTAGCAACAACGTTTTAAAAATTCAAATGTCGTCAATTATTACTGTTGACATTTACTCAGGAAACACGTTTTAAAGAAAATTTAAATGGCTCTGAGCACTATGGGACTCAATTGCTGAGGTCATTAGTCCCCTAGAACTTAGAACTAGTTAAACCTAACTAACCTAAGGACATCACAAACATCCATGCCCGAGGCAGGATTCGAACCTGCGACCGTAGCGGTCTTACGGTTCCAGACTGCAGCGCCTTTAACCGCACGGCCACTTCGGCCGGCACGTTTTAAAGAGATACTGATGTGTATGTTCGGTCCTAAACGTGGAAATATTGAAAATGATATGTGCTGTGAACAGTTGTATCTATTACTAAAACTTACATTGTTCGGTTAAGTTTACCTGAAAAATTAAAAGAATTTTTGGAATCTGGTCGAAGACTTAATTAAAAAACAATAAATATTTTCTTCAAAATTTTAATATATAAAGTACCTGTCTAGATTATTGTATTTCAAAAAGGTGGACATAAAATACCCTCCCTCCCCGCACCCGCGCCTTGATTATTACATTTTCAAAAGTTTGGGCTAGCGGGTATAACGAGGACTATTAATATGGTGAAACTGCGTACTTTAAATGATAACGAGACAAATTTCGACGAGACGAATGTGATTGGCTCCAGCTCGGTTTCCAGGTACGAAAGCTGGAAAATTTACAACCAAAATGCGAAGGAAGGTTCGTATGTGGAAATTACGTTCTTTCTACCTGCTTAATGTACGAGGGCTATATGGAAAGTAAGGTCCGATAGGTCGTTAACTGGAAACGACAGTGAAAATCTGATGAAGCTTCACACAGGCATGTTGGGTAGTGTCTCTAGTATGCCTGTCCATCGTGTCACGTCGCTCTTTTCAGTATTGAGCTTATAGTGAGCACGTAAAGATTCCTAGAACAATAATGTCTCCCGTCAAGTACGGATGTCCGCTGCGAGGTTTCGCCTGATTTTATGCAACCCCACATAACGTACTTGTCATGCATTTCCTTATTCATGACAATTCTCAGCCACAGACAGCATGGACAACGAGGACCCCCCCCCCCCCCCCCCCCCTGCAACGTTTTAAGTGTGATGAACCGCTGGCTCTGGGCTGCAAAGGCTAGACTGCATCGTTGAAATGCTCTTCTTGTTATCGTGCCGCTCACACATAATAACAGTTTGGAAGGAGCGCCCACCGGCGTGTTGCACAGGTCCTTGCTGAGTCGTGTCACATCAGAATCCGGATTCTCCGCAGGTCGGAGCTGCTGTTTGCACCTACTGGCGTATTTGACTGCTGTGTGTCAGCAACGGCGGGAGGTAGCTGTGCCTTACCGCGCTATACATGGGAGCTGCTAATGGCGTTACGGGCGCTGACACAACATGATAGCTAATACAGCAGCGGGGTTGGAACACGGACTGATACTTCTACGATACCTGGGGCTCCTGCTGGAATTAGCGGCTTTTCGCAGATAAAGGCACACTAAGAGGTCTAACAGTGTAGCACAGCGAGCTGTAGTCTACGACACGTCGTCAGACGAATGGAGAACGAGTGGATGCAGTTGCATATTATTTGCCTGCAACTAACATTTATTCGGAGTCCACCCATATACAGAGTGATTCACGAAGATATGCAAATATTTTATTATGTTATTCTACAAGTAAAACTAAAGAAAATATTTCAAACATCGGTCCGCAAATGTCTTGTTACTGAGTTACGGGTAATAAAAGATTTTGCCTGAAATTTAGCAACTTCGCTATTTTGAAGCCATCACTAAACTCTTCAAGGTTAAACTAAAGCACAATTTCCATTTATTTTGTTGTTATTGGTCTGGTTAATCTAATAAAACATGCCCCAGACGTGTATCTGCAGTAGTTTTCCAGAACATGAAGAGAAGCAAAGATTATTATACACGTAAATTTGTTTACTTTCCATTAAGAATGTAGAAACGTTTATGTCATTGTTGGCAACCGTAAGTGAGTTGTTTCAGTCGTTTCCTAACATTGAAACGAGTAAGTTTTCTGGATTGTTCAGTGAAAGAACAACAGTGTATTTAAGTGAAGCCACTTAGTAGCTGTTGTAGTTTGTAAATTATTTATGAAATAGGTATGCCTTATTTCTCCAAAATTAAATTCTCTACAACTTCTGTTGAAAACTTTGTGAAATTATCTGGAATTAAAAAAAAAAAAAACAAATTGGGCCAAGTAGTTAATAAATTAAAAATTTTACGAAATTACGTCTCTGCTTCTCTGGATTTTGTGGGAAACTACTGGAGATACAGGCCTGGGACTTGTTGTATTAGATTCATCAGATCAATAACAACCAAATAAATGGAAATGGTGATTTATTTTAACCATGTACAGTTTTGCGATGACTTCATATTAGCGAAGTTACTAAATTTCAGACAAACTCTTTTATTAGCCGTAACTCCGTAACTAAACATTTGCTGACCTATGTTTATACGAACTTTTTTCTTTAATTTTACTTGTAGAATAATATAATGAAATATTTGTATATCTTCGTGAATCACCCTGCATAATTTCGTTTTAAAAATCTCTCAAGGAAAACGTCGCAAAGATTCCATGGAAGAGATGTTACCTTTGAGATAGTCTTGTCGGTCTTCATTAGCAAATATTTTACAAATTACAAGAGATATTTAGACGACTTTGTGTCATTTCCAAGGAAAACCACGAGGACTTAATCTCATTTCGACCACCATCAACGTATTTACAAGACTGTAATGAGTATGACATGTGATAAACTATTTCACAGTCCACACAAATGTATGTATGTTCCACATCACCTAGAATGAAATACTGTGGCGGTAAGAACCATCATCCTCCAGTTGGAGTGGGGGTGGTAAACATGGAGATAGAAGGGGGAGAAGGAGACAGGCAGACAGAGAGGGGAAGAAGAAGATGGGAAAAGATAGGAGGGAGATAGAGACAGATTGAGTGAGGGGGAGGAGAAAATGGACAGAGAGAAGGGAGAACAGGGGGCGGACAGAGAGAGGAAAGAAGAGGAGATGGACAGAGGGCGGGAAGACATGGCATAGAGAGGGAAGAGGAGGAGATGGACAGAGAAAGGAAAGATGAGGAGGTGGACAGGCAAAGGAGGGACGAGAAGACGGGCAGGGAGAGTGGGTAAGAGGAGATGGAGGTAAAGGTGGATTGAATGAGGGGGACGAGAAAATGGACAGAGAGAGGGGAGAGTGGGAGGTGGACAGAGAGAGGAAAGAAGAAGGGAGAGCAGGAGGTGGACAGAGAGCTGAAAGAAGAGGAGAGGAGATGGACAGAGACAGAGGGCAGAAGAGATGGAAGAGGAGGATATGGACAGAGAAAGGAAATAAGAGGAGGTGGAAAGGCAAAGGAGGGATGAGAAGATGGGCAGGGTGAGGGGGTAAGAGGAGATGGAGGTAGAGGCAGATTGAGTGAAGGGGACGAGAAAATGGACAGAGAGAAGGGAGAGCAGGAGGTGGACAGAGTGGAAAGAAGGTGGAGGGCAGAAGAGATGGCATAAAGAGGGAAGAGGAGGAGATGGACAGAGAAAGGAAATAAGAGGAGGAGATGGACAGAGAAAGGAAAGAAGAGGAGGTGGATAGGCAAATTAGGGATGAGAAGATGGGCAGGGAGAGGGGGTGAGAGGAGATGGACAGAGAGAGGAGGAGGAGTAGATGAGCAGAGAGAGGGAGGAGGAGGAGGAAATGGAATTATAGAAGGTTGGTATAAATACATATACAGGCAACGTTGGGTGCTCAGCTAGTACATACAAAATTTCCAATGGTTGTCATATTATCTTCTTCACTGTAATGTCTGTCTGTAGGCCACACAAGTCGAAACGGTTTTAAATTGCCATCTATTTCAAATCTTTTTGATATCTTTGTAAAAGTCCATCAGCCTTAATTGCTGACTTCTTTCTTGCTTTCCCATCGAAGTTTAAGACTAATCAGTCAAACTGGTGGCCGTTGTACTCTGCTTCTTCTCGAAGACTGTTTTTACTAATGATTAAACATTTGAATGAACTTTTGATATTAATGTATTTCTCCATTGGTTCCATCCTTGAGCGACATTGTCATCTTCCTCTGCAGTTCCACATATCTCTTGGCATATGCTTCTTATCGATGCATTGGTTCAGTAACAGCTGTAAAAGTCTTGAAGCTTTTGGTTTTCAGATGTGCTCTCCTGAACAAAAAGCCAACCATCATCCAACACTTCCAGCTGATGATATGCACCACACATGCTGAACGCATTCTTATACACTCCTGGAAATGGAAACAAGAACACATTGACACCGGTGTGTCAGACCCACCATACTTGCTCCGGACACTGCGAGAGGGCTGTACAAGCAATGATCACACGCACGGCACAGCGGACACACCAGGAACCGCGGTGTTGGCCTTCGAATGGCGCTAGCTGCGCAGCATTTGTGCTCCGCCGCCGTCAGTGTCAGCCAGTTTGCCGTGGCATACGGAGCTCCATCGCAGTCTTTAACACTGGTAGCATGCCGCGATAGCGTGGACGTGAACCGTACGTGCAGTTGACGGACTTTGAGCGAGGGCGTATAGTGGGCATGCGGGAGGCCGGGTGGACGTACCGCCGAATTGCTCAACACGTGGGGCGTGAGGTCTCCACAGTACATCGATGTTGTCGCCAGTGGTCGGCGGAAGGTGCACGTGCCCGTCGACCTGGGACCGGACCGCAGCGACGCACGGATGCACGCCAAGACCGTAGGATCCTACGCAGTGCCGTAGGGGACCGCACCGCCACTTCCCAGCAAATTAGGGACACTGTTGCTCCTGGGGTATCGGCGAGGACCATTCGCAACCGTCTCCATGAAGCTGAGCTACGGTCCCGCACACCGTTAGGCCGTCTTCCGCTCACGCCCCAACATCGTGCAGCCCACCTCCAGTGGTGATGCGACAGGCGTGAATGGAGGGACGAATGGAGACGTGTCGTCTTCAGCGATGAGAGTCGCTTCTGCCTTGGTGCCAATGATGGTCGTATGCGTGTTTGGCGCCGTGCAGGTGAGCGCCACAATCAGGACTGCATACGACCGAGGCACACAGGGCCAACACCCGGCATCATGGTGTGGGGAGCGATCTCCTACACTGGCCGTACACCACTGGTGATCGTCGAGGGGACACTGAATAGTGCACGGTACATCCAAACCGTCATCGAACCCATCGTTCTACCATTCCTAGGCCGGCAAGGGAACTTGCTGTTCCAACAGGACAATGCACGTCCGCATGTATCCCGTGCCACCCAACGTGCTCTAGAAGGTGTAAGTCAACTACCCTGGCCAGCAAGATCTCCGGATCTGTCCCCCATTGAGCATGTTTGGGACTGGATGAAGCGTCGTCTCACGCGGTCTGCACGTCCAGCACGAACGCTGGTCCAACTGAGGCGCCAGGTGGAAATGGCATGGCAAGCCGTTCCACAGGACTACATCCAGCATCTCTACGATCGTCTCCATGGGAGAATAGCAACCTGCATTGCTGCGAAAGGTGGATATACACTGTACTAGTGCCGACATTGTGCATGCTCTGTTGCCTGTGTCTATGTGCCTGTGGTTCTGTCAGTGTGATCATGTGATGTATCTGACCCCAGGAATGTGTCAATAAAGTTTCCCCTTCCTGGGACAATGAATTCACGGTGTTCTTATTTCAATTTCCAGGAGTGTATAATGGTGTATTTGTTCGTTTTCGTTATACATAGGAACAAAGCTGCAACACTGAACCTGTTTCGACAATCACTGATTAAAAAAATTGCAAAATGTAATTTCTGTTTCAGGAAACAAATTTCTATCTGAGTGGATGATAGAAATTTCGAAGTTCATCACAGAGACGCGGGGTTGCATCCAAACACGTTGGTTTTAATATTTAAAAAGATAGGTTATATTTTTCTCGCTTTTTCTTTGGTGTGAAAACATTGAGAGTTGGAATAGTGTTTGTTTCCTCCCAGGAACTTCTAAGATCGGCGTGAAGTATATACAACTGTCCAATCCTTGATCGTTCAATCCACAAAGAATGATTCACAGCTTGTAAACGTGATTTTCCCTTTTCGCTGGCAGACACCAATATTCTCTCGTTCGGTGACCAGTTGCCATATGCAAATAAAAAATTGCTGCCATCACAGATCATTAAATTATTTTCTTGAAAGAGGCTGGCTCTGAGCACTATGGGACTTAACTTCTGAGGTCATCAGTCCCCTAGAACTTAGAACTACTTAAACCTAACTAACCTAAGGACATCACACACATCCATGCCCGAGGCAGGATTCGAACCTGCGACCGTAGCAGTTTTCTTGAAAGAATATTACTACAGAATCGGTCGGATCTTCCGTAGGTCCCACGTATTTTATCCTAATGCGATGCACCTAGTGTTTCGCACTTCTATGTGATGAGAAGGACAGGCAAAGGAAGGACAAGAAGATGGGCAGAGAGAGAGGGGGTAAGAGGAGATGGAGGTAGAGGTGGATTGAGCGGGGGGGGGGGGGGGGGGGACGAGAAAATGGACAGAGAGAAGGGAGAGCAGGAGGTGGACAGAGAGCGGAAAGAAGAGGAGATGGCCAGACGGAGACCAAGAGATGAATACACTAAGCAGATTCAAAAGGATGTAGGTTGCAGTAGGTACTGGGAGATGAAGAAGCTTGCACAGGATAGAGTAGCACGGAGAGCTGCATTAAACCAGTCTCAGGACTGAAGACCACAACAACAACAACATGTGATGATATCGATGTTAATGAGCTGTGGCCTCGACTGAAGAGCTGCTGTACTTCGTCAACGTAAACTGATGAACATGTAGTAGTATTTGTTTCTTTTGCAAACTTTTTTGCGCTTACAAAATTGTTTCGTATTTCATTTACTGCTTCACCTGGAATACAAGCACGGCTACCTTCGCATAAAACTGTCTTATTTTTAATGGATAGGATTCCTTTGCATTCGTTCTTTATAACGTTTACACAACGCTAGTAAACTACATCTTCTTTGTTGGTGTAGTCCACTGCATACTGAATCCGTTGTAAATTAAAGAAAGCTTTCCTTTGATAGTCACGGTGAACTCCATCCTCACAGCATCTAGAATTTGGAACGGTACTTGCCGGTCAGAGATCAACTGCATTACCGAACTCTGGGAGAAAACCAAGTTCCACAGCCGTCTGTCCATAAACTGGTGTGCAGGCTGGTTTCTTAGTACAGAAAATGACATTTCCCAGTGATACGTCGCAGGTAGACATGGACAGGCGGGGCCCGCTACCTGAAGAGTCCTAGTCTCCACAGACGTGTCACAAAACGGAAATGAAATGATCGTATGGCACTGATGGCCGGAAAACCCCCCAAAAATGTTCAAATGTGTGTAAAATCTTATGGGACTTAACTGCTAAGGTCATCAGTCCCTCAGCTTACACACTACTTAACCTAAATAATCCTAAGGACGAACACACACACCCGTGCCCGCGTGCCCGAGGGAGGACTCGAACCTCCGCCAGGACCAGCCGCATAATCCATGACTGCAGCGCCCGAGACCGCTCGACTAATCCCGAGCGGCGGAAAACCCCACCTGGGGTAGTTCGGCAACCGAGTTGCAAGTCTTTTCAGGTGACGCCACAACGGCCGACTTGCGTGTCACTGATGATGAAATGATGGGGTCCTCTGCGAGGTAATCAGACGCGCTGACCACTCAGGTAAGTAGACGAACAGAAACGTCAGGAACTCGGCAGGAACTGCAGTCGCTGCGGCCATTCGCCCTTGCCTGTGTGAGGTCTCTTGCCTCTGAATGCCCCGGCCATCTGCTGCTGCGTTATCAGCACCGCCAGACCGCATTCTGTCTGACCAGGCCTTTATGGAAAGAATAGTATGAGTGGCGCAGAGCGACGTACCGCGAAGGAGCTATCCGAATGGAACGGAAGTTGATGTATGAGACGTTCATGTGCAGACAGACAAATGATTACAATTTCACATGATTACAACTGGGTAGTGTGTTCAACAGAAAGAGCTTCACAAATTGAGCAAGCAATCACGCGTTGACCCACCTTTGGCCCTCATGCAAGCTGCCTCTGGACCTTAGTAGTTAGTCGGCTTGGCACTGATTAATAGAGTTGTTGGATGTCCTTCTAGGGACACTGTGCCAAATCTGCCCATTTGGCGCGTTAGGTCGTCAAAATCCCGAGCTGGTTGGAGGGCTCTGCCCATAATGCCCCAAACGTTCTCAGTTGGGGAGAGATCCGGCGACCTCTGCTGGCCAAGATGGAGTTTGGCAAGTATGACAAGCAACAGAAACTACCGCCGCTTGCAGGCGGGTATTATCCTGCTGAAGTTTAAACCCAGGATGGCTTGCCACGAACGGCAACAAAAAGGGGCGTAGCACATTGTAGACGTACCACTGGGCTGTAAGCGTGCTGCGGATGACATCCAGAGGGGCCCTTCTATGAAAAGAAATGGCACCTTCGACAATCACTCCTGGTTTTCGGGTCGTATGGCGGACAACTATCAGGCTGGTATCCCATCACTGTCCGTGGTATCTCCAGCCACGTCTTCGCTAGTGATCGGGACCTGGAATCTCATTGACTGGAGTAGAGTTGTCTTCAGTGATGAGTTCCGCTTCGAAATGAGCCCCTATGACCAGCGATTTGATTTCTTAGAGTTATCATTTTTACTGCCGAACACAGCCTCTGCAACACATTTCTCAGAATATTATATTATAACTTTAACATATAACTAAAAAGTTTTGTCTATCTTACTTTTTAGATTTGTGTTAAAGTGTAATTTAGGCGTGATGCTATATTTCTTAGAAAGCTTTGGATCAATTTTTATATATATATATATATATATATATATATATATATATATATATATATATATATATACGATGTTAAATACTACCACATGACTTGCTAAAATAATTGCGAATATAGTGTGAGTGAGGTTGGCGAATATAGGTATCGACTTGTAATTCATGTTAATCCCCGGAAACCGAAGAAAGTGGGGCCTCTGTATGCATTGAAATGATCGTATGGCATTGTTGGCCGGGAGGCCCCATTAGGGGAAGTTCGACCGCCGTATTGCAAGTCCTCTTTAGTTGACGCCACTTCGGCAACTTGCGAGTCAATGATAATGACGGACACACAACACCAAATCCCCTGCTGGGAATCGAACCCGGGCCCCCTGGGTGGTAGGTGGTGACGCTACCGCTACGCTACGGAGGCAGACGGAAGAAGATCCGTTGACGCAGTAATATACACTACCAAAGAACGTGAAGCACCAAGAAGGAGAAGGGGAAACGAAATTACCCACACAGTTGTCAGGGTACGAGGTGTTCTTTCAGTGATTACGATATCAAGTCAAACTTACAAAGAACTTAGTAATGTCAGCCCACTACCAGTATGACGTAGCTCTCCCCCCCTCCCCCCTTGTCTTGCGCGGATGCACTGATTTTGTTGGGAAGGGTTTGGTGCATTCCTTGTATCTTCTCCTTAGGCAAGATGACCAACAAGTGTTGTAACTGGTTCTTGATTGTATTGGGATGGAGTTGACATCTGAGATGGTCCCACACATGTTCTATCGGAGCAGATATGGGGGTTTCGCTGGTCCACACCAGCGGTCGCGCGGTTCCAGACTGTAGCGCCTAGAACCGCTCGACCACCTCGGCCGGCGCCAACAATGGTCAACCGCGTTATTGCAAAACCGCTAATCATTGTTGAACACAATGCGACGCCTTTCATCAGCAGTTCATGCTTCCGGTCGCGGCACAGCCCCAAACGCAGCAGTTTGTGTTGTGATGTTTACGGCATCCCATGGTTTATGTAGCAAAAATTAAGAATTCAACACTCAGAGCCACAGTACACAGGCTCAAAGCTCTTTGTTGATACTGAGCACAAAGAGAAACTGGTGAATCCATCTTACAGTCATTAAACTTTGTTGATCCTAAGCACAAAGAGAAACTAGTGAATTCATCTTACGGTAATTAGCATGACTGTGATGATGGCCTTTACTCTTCGTGTTAACAAGACTCATTTTCCAGTACCACGATCTTGAAGAAGGACGCAGATGACCACGCTGTTTAGCGCGCAACAGGGTTAAATAGATTCCTCAATCCATCAATCCATCCATCCACCCACCTATCCACAATAATGAAAACGTAAGGACGATACAGAAACAGACAGTTCATTCATTCGCACACCGTGCTGCGTAACAGTTATTCCAAGGAGAGCTTTCTGAGATGTGGAGCCAGTCAAGTTATACATTAACAAACAGAAGCAGTCATTGCAGACTACTTGTGTAAACTATAGGCTCCTAACAACTAATAACAATTAGTGATAACCGAGTCACATTGTTAATTACAGTGATAAAAATTTTCAGTGTATTCCTATTCAGGATATTATGTATAATAGCAGAAAAGCAGATCTACTGAAAGAAAAATAAAGGCCACTGCAGCTTTATTGATTTCAGAGAACACAATCAGTTACCCATGTAGTAGACAAGTTGAATCCCCTTTAATGTGAACTTTAGTGTTAACTAGAATTATATTTCTGATTTCAAATTTTCTGATGCTTTATAAAAGCAGTGGTTAATAAGGTATACGTTTACCTTATTTTTAAACTATCTGAAGATTTACAATTTCCTTCCATATGCATGCCGCCATGATGTTCAAGACTGTTGCATCAGAATGTAAACATCCTTCCTGAAACTTAGACAGAAACACAGCGCCGTTTCCACCATTAAGCAGACTAGACGGCCGCATAGGTCGGCAAAATTTTAGGGGTGAAGAAGGGCGGAAAATAGTAACTTCAAATGAAACAGCGAAAAAGTTGTACAAATGTATAGAAAAAGTGAAAAAGAGGAAAAATTAAAATACCGAGTTTTCAAAAGCATACGGAATAGTTAAGTAATAAGTCTTTACTTACTTTAACGAAATTGGATGCTCAAAATGATGAGATTTATTCCTCATTAAAACAGAAAGGAAATAACACCACGATTATTTAAATGACCTAGTTTGATGCCTAGGCAGGTCTCCCATCAGTATAGCCTAATTTCTAAATTCAACGAGAAATTCATTCGTGCCAGAAAATAGATCCACACCTTTACTAGTCCATTTTCTTGAATTAAATAAAATGAGTAATTGATGCTGAATTTCGTTGCACTGATGTATTCAGTTGAGTTCTAGTTCAAAATGTTCAACACATTCTTCCTACTTCAATTACTTTGGGAAATTTCAAAAACTGAGGATAAAAAAAAATAGGAAGTGACGGACACTTGTTGTTCTCAATCATTTTTAAAGTAATTGGGGACTTAACATGAAAACTGAGGACTCTTCCCAGAAACTGGTCACTTAAAAGTATATTAGGAGATTTGCAGTGTTGTGCCGCTGGTGTGTGTGTGTGTGTGTGTGTGTGCTCAAAGGCGAGGTTTTCAGCGCGCTTACACTCATTAAAACAAATAAATGTGGATAAACTCTCTTAACATTGTACGTATTGAGCAGGAAATCAAAAAAATGACGCTCATTCACTCACTCCCACCTCACTCGCGTTGAGCCACACAATCTCACACTACTGAAAACAGCTGAGAAAAGCGTGGAAGGTGCTACACTTGGGATGAAGGCAGATGTAAAACCGTAGAAGACCCAAAAGAAACACACAGGGATATGCAACTGACAGACCGCTTACAAAAAAATCATGGATGTCCCAGTCAGCCTGTTAACACATAATGAACTGTGTCTCCTGCATGTTGGTGGTGGTGGGGGGATGTAGGGGAGTCCGATAGCAGTAGAAAATTGGGGGCATCATTTTTCAATTCTAGCAAAGGCCGCAAAGCACCTAGCAACGATCCCTGTAGAAACACAGTATTGGTAATTATCTTTACTTCCAATACTGAAGTTGTCATTTTCACAGCTTATCCTAACCCCACTCTTATTATTAACTACAAATATCATTAAGAAGCGAATGTGTGGCCATATGAGAGTAAGAAACCCGAGATCGTCAGAGAGACTGCTGCAAGCGGTCAGCTATCGACTTTACACAATATTTTTTCTGCATACTTAAGAAAAATAAATATTTTTGTTGTACCTTAGTTGCATTGATTCACTAGGCTATTCTGTGAGGAATAATGGAGTATATCTATGCAAAATGCCCCAGAAATCCCTGTTCCAGGCGCACAAAGTGAAGAGGATTCGAAAGTTCAAAGGAAGCAGAACTGAGCATTTAGATTGACTTACCCGTGTGCTAATACCACCTCAATGTGTTATCCATCTGGATGCCTTGCGATTACACAGAGTTTCATTTAGTGTGTGCCAACAGATCTCTACTTCTGGTACCTGTGAGTCATTTTTTGGCCTAAAATTGCATAGAAACTGATTTTGAAAGTTAAGTTGTTTGCTGTGAACCAGTTGTAAACACGTAGGCAGTTCACTCTGCATTAAAGACTGTGCAACAGACTGCGAGCTTTGGGTTCAAAGTATTTCGGAGATGCTTCGGGAACTCAAATTGGAATCACTGGAGGGAAGGTGACGTTCTTTTCGAAGAGCACTACTGAGAAAATGGTGAGAACCGACATTTGAGGCTGACTGCAGAACGATTCCACTGCCGCCAACGTTCATTTCGCTTAAGGACCATGAATATAAGGTTAGAGAGATTAAGGCTCGTGCAGAGGCCTGTTGATAGTCTTTTCCTTCGCTCTATTTGTGAATGGAAAAGGAAAGGAAATAACTAGTATTTATATAGGGTACCCTCCGCCACGCAACATACGGTGGCTTGCGGTGTATATATGTAGATGTAGAAAGTACACGCGCTAGCTGTTTCTGGAAGGTTTCGCGAACATATGCCAAGGTCTCCTCTTGAACGACTTCGTAAAACAAAGAACACCTCGGCCAGCCGGGTTGCGGACCCATACGAGGCCGTTGCCTTGGATGTGGTCCAGACTGCCATGGCCAGCACAACAGAATACGGGAGATTAAAGAGCCGAAATACCGCTGAATCACTGCAATTCTACGATCACCGTTACACATTACGAAAAAACGTAAGATTAGCAAGGAAAGCGAATGCAGCATAGTTATGTTGGTACTACTCACATTGTGTACAATGTTTTACTACTTTATACCATTAATCTATTTACTAATGTCGCATTGTGTTTCGAGCCTACGTTCATCCACAGGCGGTCATTCAGACTACGTCACCATTCATTTACAGTTTTCATGTAAGGAGGTTTAAAATAAATTAGGGAACTGCGCTGCTTTATACTTTTGATGCTTCGTAAAGTAAATTATGAGCTTATTCTAGTCCATCGTTACATTATTGGCTCTGAGCACTATGGGACTTAACATCTGAGGTCATCAGTCTCCTAGACTTAGAACTACTTAAACCTAACTAACCTAAGGACATCACACACATCCATGCCCGAGGCAGCATTCGAACCTGGCGACCGTAGCAGCAGCGCGGTTCCGGACTGAAGCGTCTTGAACCGCTCGGCCACAGGGGCCGGCATCCTTACATTATTCTAGAATCTCTATGATCACTTGGAGATACTAAATGCATGTGATATATTTAGTGGTTGAACCTCTTTCCTTATCCGCGTTTGCTTCCTAAAATTTAATACGGAAATGTAACCCTACCTTGAGCAAACACAATTTTTCTTGTTTTACTACCCATACATGTTTCAGAGAAGTTTCTCCATCTTCAGCGGATTTGATTTATTATCTGTTGAACAACATACAAAGAATTGACGCATTATGATACTTACCAATTTTTGAGATTATAGTGTTTACATTACTATAGGTATCGACAGAAATATTAGCATGAAGAAGAAATGTTGGGTAGGTGCTTAAGTTCGTAGCGTTTTTGTTTTACATGATGGTATTCCGGTTGCTACGGGTTTATTTATCGACTGTCATGTTTTATTTATAGTTCATTGTTGCTATTTGAGTTTCCATATTGTCATTTGGAGATAGCGATTTGAGCTGTGGACGCTAGAAAATTTAGTTCCAAGTGAAGAAATCGGAAAATTTCCGACATATTCTTCTGTTTGAGTTCAGTGGAAGAATGATTGCATCGGAGGCAGCCAGAAACATTTGCGCCGTGTACGGGGATAATACCATTTTAAAGAGCAAGGCAAGCAAATGGTTTCCTCATTTTAAGGAGGATCGTTATTACATTAGGGACTCCATATTCAGGAGGACCCTCGCGGTTTGATAAATAAATAGCGTGTGACGAGGGCCTCCCGTCAGGTAGACCGCTCGCCTGGTGCAAGTCTTTCGATTTGTCGCCACTTCGGCGACTTGCGCGTCGATGGGGATGAATTTATGATGATTAGGACAACACAATACCCAGTCCCTGAGCGGAGAGAATCTCCGACCCAGCCAGGAATCGAACCCGGGCCCTGAGGATTGACAGTCTGTCGCGCTGACCACTCAGCTATCGGGGGCGGACCGCGGTTTGATGAAGATCATTTCAAAAAATGCTTCAAATGGCTCTGCGCACTATGCGACTTAACTTCTGAGGGCATCAGTCCCCTAGAACTTAGAACTACTTAAACCTAACTAACATAAGGACATCACACACATCCATGCCCGAGGGAGGATTCGAACCTGTGACCGTAGCGGTCGCGCAGCTCCAGACTGTAGCGCCTAGAACCGCTCGGCCACTTCAGCCGGCGAAGATCATTTAAACGCATTAATCCACAATGATCCACGTCGGTGTACGGCATCAATTGGCTCGTGAATAGTACCGACCATTCCTATCCTGCATCATTACTGGTGACAGGAAATGGTGTCTTTATGCTAATATACGGAAAGGAATGGTTGAGCCCAAACAAAGCAGCAGCTCCCTATACAAAGACCTGTGCATGTGGTGGAACAGCGGCGGTGTGGTGTACTACGAATTGCTTCCCCGAGGTGTAACCGTCACTGCTGACATTTTTTGTCAATAACTGAGACGTCTTGTACGCCGCAGTTCAAGCACAACGACCAGGAAGACTGCGTGGAGTGCTGCTATTCCATGTTAACGCCCGTTCGAATTCTGCCAAGCTGACAAAATAAGCTACACAGGAGTTGGGTTGGAAGTCATTGCGCAACGCCTTATTCACCTAACCTTGCACCAACAGATTTTTATCTTTTCTGCTCTCTGTTGAACAACCTTCAATTAACTTCCTTTCCGAATTAAAATGCGCTCCGCACATGATTCAACGACAAGTGATTTCTACAATCGCGGTATGGAAAAGTTATCTCTGCGTTGGCAGACTGTTGTAAATAGCGAAGCAAAATATATTATTGATGACTGAAGTCTCTGTTATATGTACTTATGCACCAACCTAATATGTACCTTATACCTAATATATGCCTTATACCTAATATATGCCTTACCTCTTATAGATGTCCTTGTTCACAAGTCCGTTAGGCATCTGCATCACAGGAAATAATTACGGCGCTGCTGTTAGGCCTTCATTACCTTCTGTTGGCTAGTTTCGGTTTTCCATCGACAAAGCTAAGTTTAGAGTTTTCTCCTGAGGGTATCTGCTATCTTTTTCTGTAAGTGTGATTTTTATAAATCAAATTCCATTTTCCCGTTTGATTTTATGATAAATTTCCTTTCTTGGTTATCAATGATTTTTATTTGGGATCTGCTGCCAGTTATTATGGATTCAGATGCGTAAAGAACTTCTGTTTTAGCGCCTGTGTTATAACGTAGCACTTTTCCTTTTTGTGATATGGATTTTTCTGTTGTATTTGCTGCACGTGCGTTTTTATGCTCTTTATAGTTTTACAGTTGTGCTGTATAAAGTGACTGCTGCCAGCGTATCAAATTTCGTAGTACTGTGTGGACTTTCCTCTCCAAAGATCTCAACGGGATTTCTTGATGCTGCGGAGATTGAAAATCGGTCAAGACAGTTTCGTTGCACAGTTGCTGGCACTCATCACTGGTTGAATTATCGAGGAGTTCGTTATAGCCTACAGTACTTGTGAGTAAGATCAAATAAAAATACTGGAAAGAGCAGCTGGAAGCAGAACCCGGAACGTCCTTCATTAAGTACTAAGGCGGGCTGGATAAAAATTGTTACAGGTTCACCAACAAAGAATCCACAACAACGGGTAATAAAAAAAATAATGTGCAAAATACTATGACTGTAGGACTTAGGAGTGAAAAGCCATGCCGAAAATAAAGTGTAAAAAAAGGAGGTGGATGAGATGTCACTAAAACGCTGGACTTAAATGCGAGAGGAAAATGTCTCAGCTACGCCCATGGGTACGAATCAGTCCAAGCGTTTGATGGGATGGTTCCTTTGAACAGGTCAAGACCAAGTTCATTCTTCGCTCTTGTATGAATATTTCACAGAACTGTTTACGCATATGTTATAGCTTATAATATTAAGCAGCTTACATTCAAAATACAGCTCATATTTATACTTGTGAGATGTATATTAGGTTTCACAGAAACGGACGAGTCTCAAAAACTGAATATCATGATTTACCTTTTCTTGATTAGATACAGAAAAATAAACTACACGCCCAACCATTTACGAAAGAATGAATTGGTTAATTTGAAAGTTCCCAGTGTCTTTCGAGTTTACACTAGTTATTTGGCACTGTACATTACATGTCACACCGGCAGTTCCACGTACTACTTGCAGCTTCGCGAGTAAGAGGTCGGAGCAAATTGTGTGAGGGCCTATCTACGCGAAAAAAAGTATTACGATTGTCGTGTGTTTCGTTTATATTTTATCTCTTTTTTTCACAGGCGTGGAAAGAGCGCTGCTGTTCTAGCGAACTACCGCAGTTACCGTGACAGTGGCTAGAAAGTCTCGCTCCAGGCTTCAGTATCGGCTGGGTCGCCTGGTGAGCACCAAACAGGTTCCGACGTGGTGTCGTAAGAGGCAAAGATAATCTATGCAAGCAGTATTGAGCAAGATTAGTTCCGCAAAAGGGGGCGAGACTTAACCAATGGAAAGTGAATACCATAAACAGCAGAGTACATAGACGAGTTTCGTTTTTCGCCATTGATGGTTAGCCCTAAAGTAAAGATGCAAGTCTAAAAAAATATGTAAGTAAATTTATTGGTGATCACGCTGAGCTTGAAAATTAGTTCAAAGCTGGTTCAGAAGCGTCAACAAGTGTTACGATTTGGTCTTTTTTCTTTGCCTTTTCTTCTTTTTGCGCAAAGCAGGAAACCGTGGTGGAATTCTTTATCAGTTCTTTTCTATATCTTGCAAAAATGTTATAATAAGTGCGATAATATGGCCGTGAATTTCAAAAGGGAAGAACTGACGTTTATGATGAAAGGAAATGGAGGCCATTTGAACTCCCTGATTAAGTCATCCACAAGACTGAGAGAGAAGTTCGAATCCACGTTTAACTATCAATGAATTTAATGAACAATCGCTAGAAATATACTTAAAAAACTGATACAGATGCAAACAGAGGCAGATTAAGTTAACGGAAATGCCTGTTCGTGTATTGCGCAATAGCACAGGAAGTGTTGCAATCCAACGCGTGGGTGGTGCAGTGCTTAGCACACTGTAAGAACGCATTTCAGTTCCATCCTGATTTAGGATTTCCGTGATTTCCCTAAATCGACAAATGCCGGTATGGTTCCTCTGAATGGCTACCGTCGATATCCTTCCGCACTCTTGAAACTTTCCGAGGTTGTGCTCGATCTCCAAATAATCTCGATGTTGACGGGACGTTTAAACTCTAATATTCCATCCTTCTTCGGGTGTGAAGTGCCGGAGCAACCACGGTTCACTCAAGTTCTCGCATCAAGTAACTTTCAATTGTTATCGATGTTGAAAGAATACGTAAGTGGACTAGGTTCAATAAGCGTTCATAATTTGTTTGAGAGAGCAGGCGGAATATTTCTGTGACGAAATAAAAAGACGCGATGCCAGGCTCATAAATGAACACAAATACGAGGTGTGGAAAACTACTTAACTCTATGCTGTAAATGTACGTCATAACAAAAATAAATTTATTGAAGCATAACACACACACGTGCTTTCTACATTTACTGTACTACCTTCCTCGTTAATCTTCGCGAATAAGACTCTTCTAATCCGAATAAAATAATTAGATTTCGGATCCAAAATCAACTACAGGGCTTAGAAAATGGCAGTATTTATTAACCTGCTACAGCTAAGAGATTACACATATTCCATCTACGAATTGTGACTTTTTCAAGAGAAAAATCGCCTCGCTCTCTTTGTGCATAGCGCCGTTACTTCTTGACCTGGCTTTCGAGCAGCAGATGAAGCTGGATTTCTACTATGAGTAACTACGTCTTGCTGTATGATATGGTCTCGTACGTGACTTCCCTCTAGCGGGGAACGAGTTCACAGAGGAACAAGTGTGCCCAATCAGTTCTAAATGTGATTTTCCGGGAAGACCTGATATGCAGCATATCTTAATGAAAACGGAATTCTTCAGCTACCTTCTGGATGAGAATCTAAGAACGCCATTAGGAACACAAAGGTTGTTGACGGACAACGCGATTTTTGTCTTTTGCAGAGCTCCCATTTTCTCTCTTTCTCATATCTGGCATGCCCAGCACACATATCTCCTACTATAGCTTCTGTAAGCCGCGTGCTGCCACCAAAGACTGAATTAACAAGCACGAAAAGCAACACCTCAGAAAACAGAAAAATCAAAATGAACATCTCTAAAAAGAGAAAGATCATACCGAGCACTTCCGAAAACACTGCGTTCTCCAATAATGGGTTGATGACTCTTAAAAAATTTCCACAAATGTAATAAAGTGCTTGCTATTAAAATTGCAACTTCAAGAAGCATAACTAACACAAAAATTTCCGTTTTGTGCTTATACGTTATAATAGGAAGAAGACATGGTTAATTGCGTGCGTAATTTGATGGCATATAGGGTTCACAGCGGCACCATCCCTGCTGGGCATTGAGTCTACGTCTACATCTACATGAATGCAGTGCAGTTCACTATTAGGTGTCTGGCAGAGGGTTCATCGAACCACTTTCGCACTATTTCTCTGCCGTTCCGCTCTCTAACAGCGCGCGGAAAAACGCTTAAATCTTTCCGTGTGAGCTCTGATTTATCTATCTTATTACAGTGGTCGTTTCTTCATATGTAGGTGGGTGTCAGGATAACATTTTCGCATTCGGAGGAGAACGTTGGAGCCTGAAATTCCGCGAAAAGATCTCGCCCCAACGAAAAGCGTCTTTGTTTTAATGACTGCCATCGCAACTCGTATCCGTGACACTCTCTCCCGTATTTCGATATAACACAAAACGAGCTTCCCTCATTCAGGACGCCCTTCGACGTCTACCGACGACACTCACATCAGGAACACCAATAAAATTGTGCGTGCCAATCTAAGGCTGACTGTCCAAAGGTTGCAGACGAATGTAACATTTCAGTTGGATCATGTCACGAAATCCTGACACAGCATCTTGCTGCGCATCGTGTTGCCGCTGAGTTCGTCCCACCGCTCATGGGTAAGACCACAAAGACCTTCACCTCACAATCTGTGAATAGCTTTTGAATTGCACAAATGGGAATGAGATGTGCCTGAAGAGAATCGTAACTGTTGGTGAGGCGGGTCTATGGTTATGATGTTGAGACCAATGTTCCATCTTAATAATGGGTCGGGAAATGTTCTCCGGGACCAAAAAAAGCTCGTCATGTCACGAAAAATGTCAGAGGCATACTGATAGCTTTCTTTGACTTTGAAGGATTAGTTCATCATGAATTTGTGCCACAGAGACAAACTGTTAATCGATGGTGCTGTCGGGACGTGTTGTGATGCCTGTGAGAAAATGTGGTAGCGACCCAAAATGTGATGAGACAGTTCATGGCTCCTGCATCATGATAGTGCCCATACATTCATCCCTGTTGGTGCGCGACTATTGCACAAAAAAGAAATTACTGTGCTGCCCATCCGCCGCAGTCTTCAGACATGGTCCCTGTGGACTTTTTTATTTCCAACGTTGAAAACTCTGTTGAAAGGACGAAGATTTGCAACGATATACGAGATAAAAGAAAATTCACAGTCGAGCAAGGGGTGTACCAAGACTGCTTCCGGAAGTGGAAACGGTGCTGGGAGCGGTGTGTCAATCGTCGATGAGAGCATTTCGAAGAAGATAACCACAGAAAAATTTTGTAGACGAAGTTCCGGAATTTTTCTGAACAGACTTGGCATTGTCAAATTATATTTCACAAAAGCCAACGAAATTCTTGTCGTGGCTGTTAGGGTACCAAAAGGTTGAGTTCAGTCGCTAGTGAATGAGACCAGAACTGAAATTGAGGGTAGAAAACCCAGGAAAACTTCCCAATTTAATCCTCGTCCGATTGAAAAGATAAGTGAAATAAGTGTTACTGTCAGTGGTCTTGAGAAACAGCTGAAATCGTTAAAATTGAACAAAGCCCCAGGTCCCGATAGAATCCCTATCAGATTCTATACTGAAATTGCGGCTGAGGTAGCCCCTCTATTATATATCATAGAGACCTCGAATAAAAAAAACTGTGCCCATTTCTTGGAAAAAAAGCACAGGTCACACCCGGCTATAAAAACAGTAGAAGTCGTCCACAAAACTATCGTACAATATCCTTGATATCAGTTTGTTGTACAATTTTAGAACATATTCCGAGCATTTGACTCAGTATCACACCTAAGCTTATTGTCAAAAGAACGATCATATGGGTTATCAAGTGAAATTTGTGACTGGATTGATGACTTTCTGGTAGGGAGAACGCAGTGTGTCATCTTGGATGGAGAGTCATCGTCATACGTAGAAATAACTTCGCATGTGGCCCAGGAAGTGTGTTTGGATCCTTGCTGTTCATGTTGTCTATTAATGATCTTGCAGACAATATTAATAGTAACCTAAGACTTTTTGCAGATGATGCAGTTATTTATGAACAAAGAAGCTGCGTAAAATTCACTCAGATCTTGATAAGATTTCAAAGTGGTGCAAAGATTGGCAACTAGCGTTAAATACTCAGAAATGTAAAAGTGTGCCCTTCACAAACAAAAAAAAAAAAAAAAAAAAAAAAAAAACGTATTATCGTATGACTATAATGAGTCACTGTTACAATCGGCCATCTCATGCAAATACCTCGGGCGTAAAACTTTGTAGGGATATGAAATGGAAAGATCATATTAACTGAGTCGTGGATAAAGCAAATTTTTTTTAAATTTGCCGTTAGGTCTTATGGGACCAAACTGCTGAGGTCATCGGTCCGTAAAGCTTACTCACTATTTAATCTAATTTACACTAACCTACGCTAAGGACGACACACACACCCATGCCCGAGGGAGGAGTAGAACCTCCAACGGGGGGAGCCGCGCGGACCGTGACAAGACGCCCAAGATCGCGGGGCTACCCCGCGCGGCAGTAAAGCAAATGGTGGTAGATTTCAGTTTTTTGGTAGACTACTAGGACAGTGCAATCAGTCTACAAAGGAAACCTCTCTCAAATCACAGTTCTTCTGGAAAACCTGGAACTCTGAGGAAACTACATTTCACCTGGAAAAATCAGGGGAATGGCCGAGAATTTCAGGAATTTTGTAAAATCTCAGAGAATTCTATGTTTTTAACGTAACACTGGAATTTAATTTTATGGAGCTTTATAAATCACAAAGTTTAAGATACTTAGCATTTAAAAGCGTGTTAATTATTTGAATATTAGTCCATATAAATTTTCGGTGTTGAAAACCATCGGTTAAACTACAGCCTATAGGAAAGAGAAGTGGTTATTGTGAGATGCTCACCCCTCACCCCCCACCGCCACCACCTCTCTCTCACCGTAATTTCTCAGGAGCTTCTGGAGCTTATTGTGACATCATCTTCCTCCCCGTATCTGGAAAATGTCTTCTTTTTTTTTCAGGTATGAGTAGCCACTCTGAGAAAACTCGAGAACTAAATACACTCTTTTTTCTATTTTTATGCAAAAAGTAGAACGTTATCAGAAAAACTTAGCCTACTTCCGAACCTTATTTAGCTTGGCTTTATTTACGTAACAATTGCGAACCGGGACGTGTTGTGATTGTGATCTCGAGTGCTGGCGGCACGAACCGATCTGCAACGTTATCGGATTTGGTATCTGAATTGTCAACACGCTGGGCGCTTGGCCGGCCCGCGAGTTGGCAGCCGGTACGCGCCGCCGCCTGGCCGCCAAGAGTGCCTGGAAGTGGGTCATCGCGCGCAGGCAGCCACTCGGACGGCCTTGCCGGCAACTGCGGCCCGGGCCTTGTGGGAGCCTGCCTGCCGGCCGGCCGGCTCTTCCGGAAACGTCGGACAGTCACGCGGGCCGCAGCGTTCACTCTCTCCGCCACTGGACCGAGCGGTACCGAATTACCAGCCGACCGTAACGGCCTTTGTCGCCGTGACTGGATCCTACCGGGCGAGCGTTCTTTCGTCCGCACGTTTGCACGTACTGTTCGCTGGAATTCTGTATCGTGGTCTTCATTCCGAAGACTGGGCTTAAGGCGGTCAGAGGAATTCCTGAGCATTCACACTACACGGCACGTCAACGTCGAAAGAACGTTGTGACGTTACAGCTGGTTCATAAAATACTCACCAGAGGCGCTACTTCGTAGTTCGTGGTAGACTGTCATAAAATGCCGAAATTTAGTTGAAAGAAGTCTGCAATGATTGCTGTTGCACTTGACGATGAGGAACAGAGAGCAAAAAGAGTTTGGGTTAAGAAATCGAGTCCGCAACTCGTGGTTGTGCGGTAGCGTTCTCGCTTCCCACGCCCGGGTTCCCGGGTTCGATTTCCGGCGGGGTCAGCGATTTTCTCTGCCTCGTGATGACTGGGTGTTGTGTGATGTCCTTAGGTTAGTCAGTTCTAGGGGACTGATGACCATAGATGTTAAGTCCCATAGTGCTCAGAGCCATTTTTAAGAAATCGAGATTGTGAAGAAGAGTTCCACGCTCTTTACAAGGAGTTGGGAGTCATCGTTCTATAAATATTTCAGAATTACTAAACAACAGTTTGTTTCACCTGTTAAGCAAGATACAAACAAAAATTAAGAAGAGAAATTCAAGATTTAAGTGTCTAATCACATCTGGACAGAAACTGATGGTCTGTGTGCGGTATGACTAGATGGACCGTTTTGTGTACTTTAACTATATTTACATATATTTCTGCTACCTACTGTTCGTCGTTAATTTACTACAAATCGTATTTTAAACTTCTGCATGCCGCATCAGCTGTAATTCAGGTTTTTGTTTTCGCTATTCCACTGGAGAAATCTTGAATAAAGCCCACTGAACAAAATATGTATCGTTTATTTTGCAAAGGATTCCTTCAGTATGTAAAATAAAATACTTTAACTTAGTGCTGTCTTACAGTATATATTAAGACCTTTTCGCAATAGCAGTCAGTGGGGGCTACTTTCGTATTAGTTGATACTGTTAGTGTAACAGGTGCTCGCCAAGAAGGTTACACTATGACCTGTCGAAACATTCTTCCCGAGAAACCTTGGCTTGATGCTAATGTGACGTGTCGTGTCGATGACTGTCCACTGACGGCGTGTGTTGATGCCATGGTCGGCCGTTGTGGCCGAGCGGTTCTACGCGCTTCAGTCTGGAACCATGCGACCGCTACAGTCGCAGGTTCGAATCCTGCCTCGGGAATGGATGTGTGTGATGTCCTTAGGTTAGTTAGGTTTAAGTAGTTCTAAGTTCTAGGGGACTGATGACCTTAGATGTTAAGTCCCATAGTGCTCAGAGCCATGTGAACCATTTTGTTGATGCCACCATTTGAACTACAGGGGAGAATCTTTGAACGTGACGGTGACGTTCCGTCAAGTGCGAATCCACCTTTATGCAGCTCATCAACCTAGTCTATCCTCTGCAAGCCCCTTTACCTGTACGTAACTACTGCAGGATAAAGAGGAATTGGCGGTATTTGCTATCCGCTTTGACTAATGACGTCTTGCTGTTGGTTCGGGCAAAAGAACGACGTGCCAACTATGCTTTTTTACAACTGCCTTATTTTGAAAGGATATTTTACAACAGTGCAGCAGATATTTATTGTTTCGGGACATAGCTTTCCGTGCTGGGACAGTACTTTTGCACTAACCGAAAAAAGAAGAGTAATGGATGGTTCAAATGGCTCTGAGCACTATGGGACTTAACATCTGAGGTCATCAGTCCCCTAGAACTTAGAACTACTTAAACCTAACTGACCTAAGGACATCACACACATCCATGCCCGAGGCAGGATTCGAACCTGCGACCGTAGCGGTCGCGCGGTTCCAGACTGAAGCGTCTAGAACCGCTCGGCCACAGTAATGAATGTCATGATTATCTATGAACGAAAGTATATAATATCTGAAGCGTGTTTAAGTACATATGTCAGTCTAAAGGAAATGAGCCAGAATGACTTTGTTGCTGTCAGTATTCTTCAAGGAATTAGGAAGTGTGACCCAACTTGAAAATTGCTGCTTACATAATTAAATACCAGTGCAGATGATCCAAATTCATGTATCTACTTCTCAGTCACAACGTCATTCATTCTTGGGTACGTCATTCTCTGCTAAAAGCAAAAGAGAATATCAACCTCTTACGAGATTCCTAAATCTACATGTGGATGACTACTCTGCAATTCATACTTAAGTGCCAGGCAGAGGATTCATCGAACCTGTTTCGTCGCATTTCTCTACCGTTGTTCCGCTTTCTAATAGTGCGTTGGAAAAACGAACAATTAAATCTTTCCGTGCGAGGTCTGATTTCTCTTGTTTTATTAGAATGATCATTTTTCGCTATGAAGACGGGTACCAACAAAACGTTTTCGCACTGAGAAGAGAACGTTGGACATCGAAATTCCATGAAAAGATCTCGCCGCTTTGAATAAGTTTAGAAGGTTTTGCAGTTTGTGAACAACGTAAAAACTCGATTAGAGAAAAAGAAAAAAGTCTGTGCAGACCGTACAGTTTACGCAGGCGAAGCTGCGGTCGCTAGGCTAGCACATAATAAAATGTATACAAAAACAGTGCCAAAGGAAAAGAACAATAATTTTTACTTCCTGAAAAAATAGGAAATTGTGATAGAAAACCGTCTTTGAGGAAGGTCTTCAAGTTAAAATGTGATCGAGACGTTAGCACATGAGTTACTCTCCTCTTGGCAGCCACCGTTAACTTGGCCGGCCTTTGCAAAGTGGTCAAAACATTGAGAGGAGCCAGTCTATCGTTTGTCGATGCGGGAAGTGAAAAATTTAATTTTTTGCAAAAAAAAAAATGGCTCTGTGCACTATGGGACTTAACATCTATGGTCATCAGTCCCCTAGAACTTAGAACTACTTAAACCTAACTAACCTAAGGACAGCACACAACACCCAGCCATCACGAGGCAGAGAAAATCCCTGACCCCGCCGGGAATCGAACCCGGGAACCCGGGCGTGGGAAGCGAGAACGCTACCGCACGACCACGAGATGCGGGCTAATTTTTTTTTTTTTTTTGCAATTTCTTTCGCGAAATGTAAATTAAACAACAAATACTTCATATAACATGTAAATACATTATAGCTTGACTACGATGTAACGGAGACTCTACTAAGTCTAGGAAAGTAATGATCTTTACAATAATTACAGGTTTCTTTTGAAAGATAAGGAACTAACAAAGAGATGGGTAGCAAATATGAAACGGGACAAATGGTTTCCCACTACATCCAGCTATATTTGCTCAACGCACTTTGAAGATAAATGTGCACTGCAAAGAAAAAAAAATAGTACTCCTGGAAAGAAGACGTCGATTTTGATCCGATGAGGGCATAGTGCATCTGGGGGAAGGTAGACGTACTGATAATTGTTTCAACGTCGTCCATCAACAGAGAGCGTAGTATCATAGCTACCAGAGCGCCATCTATGCCTACCCCTCCCTGCCGCCGTTGAATAAGCAGCTGCAGCAGCAAGTCGTATACTCCTAGCTCACTCATTTGTTACATAGTTTAATTCTTAATTTCTTTGCGTGTTTTTGGTACTTGCATTGTTTAATTCATAAATTTCGGGCGTATTATAGTATTTGAGAGTTGTAGCATCGCGTTTTAGTACCTGAATAGTGTAAAATCGCGTAGTCTCCTTCCGCCGCCGAGCAGTGTGTCAGCAGTGCGCAAGTAGCAGCATTACTGCATTTACTAGGCAATCTTGTATTTTAATAACCGTTTAAATTTTGTGTCGATTTGTTTGCGCTCTCTGTAGATTAGTTCAGACGTTCTTTGCACAACAGTTTTTAGCATGGATAGGGACTGCAACTGCTGTGTTCGGATGCAGGCTGAGTTGGCATCCCTTCGCTCCCAGCTTCAGGCAGTGTTGGCTTCGGTCACACAGCTTGAGGCTGTTGCCAATGGGCATCACTGTGGGGGTCCGGATGGGGGTTTGTCGGGGACGGCCAGCTCGTCCCACGCATCTCCCGATCGGACTACGACTGTGGTTGCCCGGGATACTGCCCGCATTGAGGCTGATCCCTCACCTGTGGTAGAGTGGGAGGTAGTCTCAAGGTGTGGCAGGGGGCGAAAGACATTCCGGAGGGCTGAACGGAAGGCCTCTCCAGTTTGTCTGGCGAACCGGTTTCAGGCTCTGTCTCAGGCTGATACTGATCTTCGGCCTGACATGGCTGCTTGTCCTGTTCCAGAGGTTGCCCCTCAGTCTGCAAGATCCGGGCGGTCGCAGAGGGTGGGCTTACTAGTAGTTGGGAGCTCCAACGTCAGGCGTTTAATGGGGCCCCTTAGGGATATGGCAGCAAGAGAGGGGAAGAGAATCAATGTGCACTCCGTGTGCATACTGGGGGGAGTCATTCCAGATGTGGAAAGGGTCCTTCCGGATGCCATGAAGGGTACAGGGTTCACCCATCTGCAGGTGGTCGCTCATATCGGCACCAATGATGTGTGTCGCTATGGATCGGAGGAAATCCTCTCTGGCTTCCGGCGGCTATCTGATTTGGTGAAGACTGCTAGTCTCGCTAGCGGGATGAAAGCAGAGCTCACCATCTGCAGCATCGTCGACAGGACTGACTGCGGACCTTTGGTACAGAGCCGAGTGGAGGGTCTGAATCAGAGGCTGAGACGGTTCTGCGACCGTGTGGACTGCAGATTCCTCGACTTGCGCCATAGGGTGGTGGGGTTTCGGGTTCCGCTGGATAGGTCAGGAGTCCACTACACGCAACAAGCGGCTACATGGGTAACAGGGGTTGCGTGGCGTGGGCTGGGCGGTTTTTTAGGTTAGATGGCCTTGGGCAAGTACAGAAAGGGCAACAGCCTCAAAGGGTGCGGGGCGAAGTCAGGACATGCGGGGACCAAGCAGCAATCGGTATTGTAATTGTAAACTGTCGAAGCTGCGTTGGTAAAGTACCGGAACTTCAAGCGCTGATAGAAAGCACCGCAGCTGAAATCGTTATAGGTACAGAAAGCTGGCTGAAGCCAGAGATAAATTCTGCAGACGGTGTTTAGAAAGGATAGATTGCATGCAACCCGTGGTGGAGTGTTCGTCGCTGTTAGTAGTAGTTTATCCTGTAGTGAACTAGAAGTGGATAGTTCCTGTGAATTATTATGGGTGGAGGTTACACTCAACAACCGAGCTAGGTTAATAATTGGCTCCTTTTACCGACCTCCCGACTCAGCAGCATTAGTGGCAGAACAACTGAGAGAAAATTTGGAATAAAGTTCACATAAATTTTCTCAGCATGTTATAGTCTTAGGTGGAGATTTCAATTTACCAGATATAGACTGGGACACTCAGATGTTTAGGACGGGTGGTAGGGACAGAGCATCGAGTGACATTATACTGAGTGCACTATCCGAAAATTACCTCGAGCAATTAAACAGAGAACCGACTCGTGGAGATAACATCTTGGACCTACTGATGACAAACAGACCCGAACTTTTCGACTCTGTAAGCACAGAACAGGGAATCAGTGATCATAAGGCCGTTGCAGCATCTCTGAATATGGAAGTTAATAGGAATATAAAAAAAGGGAGGAAGGTTTATCTGTTTAGCAAGAGTAATAGAAGGCAGATTTCAGACTACCTAACAGATCAAAACGAAACTTTCTGTTCCGACACTGACAATGTTGAGTGTTTATGGAAAAAGTTCAAGGCAATCGTAAAATGCGTTTTAGACAGGTACGTGCTGAGTAAAACTGTGAGGGACGGTAAAAACCCACCGTGGTACAACAACAAAGTTAGGAAACTACTACGAAAGCAAAGAGAGCTACGCTCCAAGTTTAAACGCAGCCAAAACCTCTCAGACAAACAGAAGCTAAACGATGTCAAAGTTACCGTAAGGAGGGCTATGCGTGAAGCGTTCAGTGAATTCGAAAGTAAAATTCTATGTACCGACTTGACAGAAAATCCTAGGAAGTTTTGGTCTTACGTTAAATCAGTAAGTGGCTCGAAACAGCATATCCAGACACTCCGGGATGATGATGGCATTGAAGCAGAGGATGACACGCGTAAAGCTGAAATACTAAACACCTTTTTCCAAAGCTGTTTCACAGAGGAAGACCGCACTGCAGTTCCTTCTCTAAATCCTCGCACAAACGAAAAAATGGCTGACATCGAAATAAGTGTCCAAGGAATAGAAAAGCAACTGAAATCACTCAACAGAGGAAAGTCCACTGGACCTGACGGGATACAAATTCGATTCTACACAGAGTACGCGAAAGTACTTTCCCCCCTTCTAACAGCCGTGTACCGCAAGTCTCTAGAGGAACGGAAAGTTCCAAATGATTGGAAAAGAGCACAGGTAGTCCCAGTCTTCAAGAAGGGTCGTCGAGCAGATGCGCAAAACTATAGACCTATATCTCTGACGTCGATCTGTTGTAGAATTTTAGAACATGTTTTTTGCTCGAGTATCATGTCGTTTTTGGAAACCCAGAATCTACTATGTAGGAATCAACATGGATTCCGGAAACAGCGATCGTGTGAGACCGAACTCGCTTTATTTGTTCATGAGACCCAGAAAATATTAGATACAGGCTCCCAGGTAGATGCTATTTTTCTTGACTTCCGGAAGGCGTTCGATACAGTTCCGCACTGTAGCCTGATAAACAAAGTAAGAGCCTACGGAATATCAGACCAGCTGTGTGGCTGGATTGAAGAGTTTTTAGCAAACAGAACACAGCATGTTGTTATCAATGGAGAGACGTCTACAGACGTTAAAGTAACCTCTGGCGTGCCACAGGGGAGTGTTATGGGACCATTGCTTTTCACAATATATATAAATGACCTAGTAGATAGTGTCGGAAGTTCCATGCGGCTTTTCGCGGAATATGCTGTAGTATACAGAGAAGTTGCAGCATTAGAAAATTGTAGCGAAATGCAGGAAGATCTGCAGCGGATAGACACTTGGTGCAGGGAGTGGCAACTGACCCTTAACATAGACAAATGTAATGTATTGCGAATACATAGAAAGAAGGATCCTTTATTGTATGATTATATGATAGCGGAACAAACACTGGTAGCAGTTACTTCTGTAAAATATCTGGGAGTATGCGTGCGGAACGATTTGAAGTGGAATGATCATATAAAATTAATTGTTGGTAAGGCGGGTACCAGGTTGAGATTCATTGGGAGAGTGCTTAGAAAATGTAGTCCATCAACAAAGGAGGTGGCTTACAAAACACTCGTTCGACCTATACTTGAGTATTGCTCATCAGTGTGGGATCCGTACCAGATCGGTTTGACGGAGGAGATAGAGAAGATCCAAAGAAGAGCGGCGTGTTTCGTCACAGGGTTATTTGGTAACCGTGATAGTGTTACGGAGATGTTTAATAAACTCAAGTGGCAGACTCTGCAAGAGAGGCGCTCTGCATCGCGGTGTAGCTTGCTGTCCAGGTTTCGAGAGGGTGCGTTTCTGGATGAGGTATCGAATATATTGCTTCCCCCTACTTATACCTCACGAATGTAAAATTAGAGAGATCAGAGCGCGCACGGAGGCTTTCAGACAGTCGTTCTTCCCGCGAACCATACGCGACTGGAACAGGAAAGGGAGGTAATGACAGTGGCACGTAAAGTGCCCTCCGCCACACGCCGTTGAGTGGCTTGCGGAGTATAAATGTAGAAGTAAATGTAGATGTACCCTCTAATAAGGAATGCTAGAAGCCAGAAGGCTCAGTGTGGTGCAAACGTGTGGAGCAAGCAGGCAACCATGCCACGGGGACGCACTCGTCCTTTCTAGAGCCAACTGAGCGAGTTTGAAAGGGGTCAAATCGCGGCCCTCCGAGTGGCAGGATGAGTTGGACGTATTGCGTCAGCTGTGCAACGATGCTGGTATCAGTTGTCACATGGAAATTCTCACACCAGTAGACGCGGTTCTGGACGTCCACGCAGTACAGTCGTTCTACGGGACTGGCCTATTGTAAGGACAGCAGTGACAGATCGTGCAGCTAGCACACCACAGATTAAAAAAAGAGGGTTGTGAGCCCAGATGGGTCAACACGAAATGTTGTACAGACGCACACATCGCTAGCTCTTCTTCCACTCACGCCGTAGCCTCGACGTGCCGTCCAATCGCTTGGAGTGCCGCGTCGTAGTCCTCATTGACGAAAGCAGTTTCTGCCTACACGCAAGTGATGGTCGTTTGGACGTACGACGTAGGTCTGGTGAGTGCCGTCTCGTACAGACAGGCTGGCCCTATTCCAGGGGTTGTGGTCTGCGGTGCGATACGCTACAACTCCCGTTGCACTGCCGCTGATTCTGCAAGGGACGCTATCCAGCGCTAGGTACGCGCAGAATGTTGTTAGACCTGTTCTTTTGTCGTTCTTGCAACAGGAAGGTGAGGTGATGTCTTGTTTCAAGGATAATGTTCGTCCACACACTGTTCGTGAAACTCAACGTGCTCTGCAAGACGTGCATAAATTCCCTGGCCTGCGCCATCTCCGGATTCGCCTCCAATCGACTACGTGCGGAATATGTGAAGTGATTCGTGCGACTCGTCAACCAACAACTCCACAGAATTACGTGAACACATCGAACAGGCGTGGAATAACGTATTACAGGACAGTGTGTGCTATCTGTACGATCGACCGATGCTGGAGTCGGCGCCTGCGTTGTCGCCAGTGGAGCCTACACCACGTACTAATATGGGTGTTTCACCATGAGTCGATACCTGGTACCTCAGAATCGCTTGCGCGGTTGATCCGTAAATGTAATCATTTCATGTACTCCATATACGCTGTTTTAACAATAAATCTTGAGCGAACTAGAAATCTCTAAAAGGGTGTACTAATTATTTTCCAACAGTGTACGTGCAATACAAATGATCATAGACGCCTTTTGTCTAAGGAAGTCCCAGCTGTCTTTAATTTTCCGGAACATTTACAACAAAAGAAGAAGACAAAATTTTTCTACCAGCACCGAGAAAGCGAACTTTTGACAGTTTGGAAGATACACACTTACCATGTGCTACTGATCACTACTTTAAAGTATTATTAATGAATGATCAGCAACACATAGTACGAAAGCCCGTAATTTAAGTTTTCAAAAGCAAAGCAGATAGCCGGACGCGGTGGCCGAGCGGTTCTAGGCGCTTCAGTGCGGAACCGCTCGACTGCTGCGGTCGCAGGTTCGTATCCTGCCTCGGGCATGGATGTGTCTGATGTCCTTAGGTTAGTTAGGTTTAAATAGATCTAAGTTCTAGGGGACTGATGACCTCAGATGTTAAATCCCATAGTGCTCAGAGCCATTTGAACCATTTTGAAAGTAGATAAAATTGCTTAGGATGTGTGGCACACTAGTTGATACCTTTTTCCCCAGAAAATATGGCAGCTCAATTTCCCTTAAATATGGCGGACTTATAGCCACTATTAAATTTAATCTCGTTGACGTCAACCAATGCTGAGTTTTTCAAACATAAGAAACACAGACAATTTTGATTTCGAGAATTTACTTCAGCGCGAAACAAATACTTCGAATTACAACTTTGATCATCAATCACAAATTAATAAAAGAGACATTCCTTGGGAAGAAAACGAATCGAGCAAGTATCGTGAAAATGAGCTCTACGTCTGTAATGCACACTATGACACACGGCTCGAAGTAAAAAGAAATATTTGTCTTAAATAAATGGTAGCTAGTATCGGAAAATACCTTTTACTCATATACAGGGTGTTTCAAAATGAACAAACGTTTTTTAAGGGTTTGTAGCATTTATTACATTTAACTTATAAATAACACATCAAATGAAAGAGCATCTAAAACAATTTTTCTTACAAGTGTTCAATGTGAGCACCATTCACACATCGAATCGATAGACGAGTTCTTCCCAAATTTTGATAAGTGTGCCTATTAAATGGTTGCAACAATGCTGTTTCTGAGGTCGGATAGATCAGCTGATAGCGGAGACACATGCACATGATCCTTTGTGAATCCCCAAGGGTAAGAATCACATGGCGTCAAATGGTGTGTGAACATGAAGCTCTGCCATCCAGCACCTTGTGGTCAATCCAGTGGTCGGGTATGATGTCGTTTAAACATTCGCGTACTGAGTTATGTCAGTGAGATGGCGCACCGTCTTGCTGCCAAATAAATTTCTGTGATTCAGCTTCTTCCAGCTGAGGGGAAAGAGTCATAGTTTTAGAGCATCAAGATGAGAAACATCAGTTACAGTTGCTTCACCGAAAAAGTTGAGAGGAGTCTCGTTGCGATTGCACCATCTCGTGGGGATTTGCTCCCAGATACACACATTATTTGTGTACATATTTCCATTTAGGTGACATGTCGATTCCATCACTGAAGAGGACACGATCGAGAAAATCTTCATCGTCATGCAGCAAAATTTCATTTGCGAAGTTGGCACATAAATCGTAGTCTTTAGGCTTCAGAGCTTTTAACAACTGCGAACGGTAAGGACGAACAGATTTCTTGGGGCTACGTGTGAAACATTCTTGCTCGTTCAAGACGTTCTCCAGTCACTCTTCATCGTTCCTTGATCTTCCCTTTGCGCAAGGTTATACAAACAAATCTGTTTCAGGTTCTCTATGATTTGATGTGTTAATTATAATTATCAGTTGAATCTAATAAATGCTACCAAGCCTTAAAACCGGTATATTCATTTTGAAATACATTCCATATAAATAACGAAAACAGTTTCATAACATTTTGTGAAGAAACAGTACATCTACATCTACAACTACATTTATACTCCGCAAGCCACCCAGCGGTGTGTGGCGGAGGGCACTTTACGTGCCACTGTCATTACCTCCCTCAATCAATTGGAACCTTCCGTTCCTCTAGAGACTTGCGGTACACGGCTGTTAGAAGGGGGGCAAGTTCTTTCGCGTACTCTGTGTAGAATCGAATTGGTATCCCGTCAGGTCCAGTGGACTTTCCTCTGTTGAGTGATTTCAGTTGCTTTTCTATTCCTTGGACACTTATTTCGATGTCAGCCATTTTTTCGTTCTTGCGAGGATTTAGAGAAGGAACTGCAGTGCGGTCTTCCTCTATGAAAAAGCTTTGGAAAAAGGTGTTTAGTATTTCAGCTTTACGCGTGTTATCCTCTGTTTCAATGCCAGTATCATCTCAGAGTATCTGGATATGCTGTTTCGATCCACTTACTGATTTAACGTAACACCAGAACTTCCTAGGATTTTCTGTAAAGTCTGTACATAGAATTTTACTTTCGAATTCACTGAACGCTTCACGCGTAGTCCTCCTTGCGCTAACTTCGACATCGTTTAGGTTCTGTTTGTGTGAGAGGCTTTGGCTGCGTTTAAATTTGCAGTGAAGCTCTCTTTGCTTTCGCCGTAGTTTCCTAACTTTGTTGTTGAACCACGGTGGGTTTTTCCCGTCCCTCACAGTTTTACTCGGCACGTACCTGTCTAAAACGCGAAAAATCACAACAGACAGTACGAATCAAGAAAAAATATTTGTCGTAAATAAATCGACGCTGGCATCTAAAACACATTTCAACTATGTAGCTCAGGTGGAGACTTCAATAGCAAACACAAATATATGTATCAGTAGTAAACCGGAAAGGTTATTCCACAAGAACTTTAACAGAATGAAAACGAACCGAGTATCATAAGAAAAAACTTCAGTTGTAGTGGAGAGCACGACAAACAGTAAGAATTTTAAAAACAGTTATCGTAAAGAAAAACACACTAATAATCGACTAAATACTATTAGATTGCTCTGCAAAACTTAAGAACGAGATAGATAAAATGACGTAACGTATTAATTACTTGGTGTAAATGAATGAAAGTGCGGGAGTATGTTCCCAGAGGCTTTCAGTCGTGCAAAGAAAGTACGCCACGTGGCCACGTGGCTTGAGGTTAGCGTGACCAGCGCCAAATGGGGCTGGCTCTGCAACACGAAACAGTTGAAGGAACGGCAGAAGACTGTGTTATTCTGCGAGCAGTTAGGCACTGTGGTAGGGTTCTTCAATACAACATGGACCGGAGACAACATCTGGATGACTTTCCACGGGGGAGAGTCATCGGAAAATAGGAAGAAGTGTGACAAGTGCTGCCCAGGAGTGCGGAATTGCTCAGAGCATTGATTCGAGTGCACGGGGAGCCTTCCAGACCACAGGCACTGCCCGAAGGAGAGCAGCTGGTCAGCCACGATCAATTACAGGATCAGATGAGCGCTACATTGTGCAACAGGCAAGAAGGAATCCACGTAAAACAGCGGGTGCGAATGAAGCCTCATTTAACAAGAGTCCAAGACACGCGACCTCACGCTGCACAGTGGCACGGCGACAGCAAGTGTGTGATCTCTTTGCCCGACGACTGGTACCTTGGATTCTGTTGACACCCGCACATCGGCGACACCGTTCGGTATGGTGCCAGGAGCAAGGGGAACGGATCAGCGAGGAGTGTGGTCGCGTGTTGTTCTCGGATGAGAGCAGATTCAGTCTGAGTAGTGGTTCTGGACGTACCCCATACGGGAACACGTAATGCAACCAAAAACATTGTCGAACATGGTCGTTTTGGAGGTCCAGATGTTATTGGTTTGAGAATGCATAATGTTGCACGGGCGTACTGACCTCCAAATCATTAACACTATACAGTCGTCAGTCAACGTTACAGTGATGTTGTACTTCTTCCCCATGTACGTCATTTCAGGGGTGCATTAGGCCCTGACTTCATTTTTATGGATGACAATGCTCATCGAACACAGGAGGTGGAAACGAGAGGTTACTCGGAGAGTGGACCTCCCTGCCCGTTCCCCCGAATTAAATCCCATCAGAACGAGTGGGATGAGATGGGGTAACACGTAGCGGCACGTCCAAATGCTCCAGTGACCATCGAGGAGTTGTTAACTGCGCTGGTGGAGGAGTGGAAAGCCCTACCACAAGAACTCCTTATCAACACTGTGGCCAGCAAGGAATGCGATGCACAGTGTGCACTGCTGCCCATGGTGATCACACTCCCTGTTAACAATCATGTGCCGTCTTTTGTAATTTGCAGGGTACCATCATAATTCGCGGTGTCTTCAGTGTAAGTCTTTGAATAAAGTGTCATTTCTGTTCGTTCCATTCCGTATTTCTCTCAGTTATCTTCTGTACTGTACTGTAGCAGGTTTTTTTCTGTGTACGGTCGAAATTTTCTCGAGCTATACTACTTGGCAGTGGCGCATCATGTGAAAGTTACTTTCGTCATTAAGTTTTGCACGCCAGTGTATTCTCTCCGAAACAGAAAAGACAATACTTTGTTTCTCATACACAGCAAAGATTTCTCTCGTAACGGACGAAAATATGACAGCATATACGAGACAGAATTTGCAAATCGAAATGGACACCAAGAAGTGACGCCACAGCAGCCATTACCATTACGTCATTGGTCAAAGCCGTTGGTTAGTACTGCAAATTCTATCACTTCGCACTTTCACATTCAGATGTATGCAGCCCAAAGACTCTTCACTGTCAAGGTAAACTTAGTTCAATTGCTAAGATAATACAGACAATTTGCTACGATAATACATACAATGAAAGTAGCATTTTTTTTATATACGGGATGTTCAAAAAGTCTCTCCGCAATGCCGTATGATTGTTAGCCGCGCGTGCCGTATGATTGCTTGCCTGGGTTATTTCCCTTCAAGTGGACTCTCCCAACATTCCACTGTTCTGTTTATCTCAGCCAGCGTCAGCAGTATCGTAGGTGCGTGTCTTTATGTGTTGACGTGAACGTTTTAGTTCCTTTGTTCGGATTTTGTCACTGTTAAAATGTTAACCATTGAAGAACGTGTGTTTTTAGTCAAACAAGTGTTCAAAGCTGGCGGTAAATACACAGTTTAAGTTCTTCAAACATTTAATTCAGTTTTCCCGGAGACAACACTCCCCATCACGATGTTGTGCGAGATTTGATTAACAAATTTCGGACTAAGGGGTTTAGTGACACATGCACCAAGTGGTCGTCCTAGCGTTTTGTCTGAGGATGAACTACTCGATATTTCCGAAAAAATGTCCATGAGCCCTAACAAGTCAGTAAGAAAACTCGCCCAGGAAACCGATGTTAGTGTCGGAACGGCCCACACAGCTGTAAGGAAAAAATTAGAACTTTTCCCACACAAAGTGAGAGTCGTGCAAGAACTGATCATGGCAAGAGACTGCATTATTGTCAATGGTTCAAAAATTTCGTTCAACAAAATGGAAGGGATATTCTTAATGAAACGTTTTTCACTGATAAGGCGTGGTTTCGTTTATCCGGGTACATGAACTCGCAAAATTCTCGTATGTGGATGTCCTACAAATCCATTGCGTATTCATGAGAAACCACTTCATTCTGTGAAAATAGGAGTTTCGATTGCAATTTCTAGACGTCGGATTGTGGGTCCCATGTTTTTCAACGAAGCGATAAACGCACAACGATACTGCAGTGATATTCTGTACCCATTCATAGGAGAACTTGCGTTACGTGAAATACTGAACGGTTATTTTCAACAAGTTGGTGCAACCACGCATACAGCTTGCGTTTCAATGTCACTGCTTGCTGATGTTTTTGGTGATCGCATAATTTCACAGGGGCTTTGGCCTCCACGATCGCCTGACCCAACACCACCTGACTTTTTCTTCTGGGGTGCAGCGAAAGCAACTGTCTATAAAAACCGTCCAAGATCCACCGATGAATTGAAAACTGCAATACCGACTTTCACTGATTCTGTTACAGAAGAAATGTTACAGCTTGTGCTTGGAAACATGATTAAACGAATTGAATTGTGTATTCAGCAATAGGGGGGACACTTTCAACATTTAATGTGAAAATTTGTAAGTGAAAATGAATATTCAATAAATTAATAACTTTAATTTCACTGAGTTTCGTTTCGGTATATTCACTGCTGCATACGGCACGCGCAGCTAACAATCATACGGCACTGCGGAGAGACTTTTTGAACACCCCGTATAAGTGTTTTCATATCACTGCGCTTATTAAATATTATGACTATTTGGTGTGTCTTTGTTATTCAGTAATTTGAAGACAACATATTTTTCTCCACCAACACTCTATGTTAATAAAGCAAGCATTTCACCATTGAAACTTCTCTGAAAAAATTTATATTGTCACTGTCCAGTTTATCATTTAGCAACCTGTTACAATGTACCGCGCCATGAATGAAAATGTCTAGTTATACGAATAAGCCCATCAGGCGCCCCTTGTCAATTTTATGTAGCCTAATTTATGAAGATTATTGACGATAGCCTGGAATGGGTGGCCAGTGTCCTTAATGTAGGTGACTATTGCTAATTTAGTACGGTTGTTTTTGTATAGGAATTCATGTGTTGTTCTTCGGAAGTGTTTCTCAGTTAGACCTACGTAGAGGGTTTTGCATCTACACTATCTTGTAACTGCCTGATTGTGTGTGTTTATCTGTCTTTCTGTTTACGCTGTATCACAGTGTGTGTTGCAATTTTTTATGTGTTGTGAGAGCCACGGTAATGCTGGGCGATCTGAAAATATTTGCTACTCTGTAGGGGAGTTCGCTTGAGAATGGTATGCAAGCAGAGGGTTACTCCTTTATTTTCTGGGTAGTAGTGCCTTCATTATTTTTTCCTTTTGTCAATAAGTGTGTCTCTATAGCAATTTTCAGTAGTTATTTGTCCGTCGGGTTTAGTTCCCCCTGCTTCGCATATTTATACGCTGGTATATTACTGGCTGCCAACGGCCTTGTCGCAGTGATAACACCGGTTCCCGTCAGATCACCGAAGTTAAGCGCTGTCGGGCTGGGCTAGCACTTGGATGGGTGACCATCCGGTCTGCCGAGTGCTGTCGGCGCGCGGGGTGCACTCAGCACCGAGGAGCTACTTAATTGAGAAGTACCGGCTCCGGTCTCGGAAACTGACATACGGGCGGGAGAGCGGTGAGCTGACCACATGCCCCTCCATATCCGCAGCCAGTGGCGCCTACGGGCTGAGGATGACACGGCGGCCGGTCGGTACCTTTGGGCCTTCATGGTCTGTTCGGGAGGAGTTTAGTTTTATTACTGGCTCTGTGTACTAACTGTGCACACGAAAGTCCATTTGTCACCCAATAGTTTTATGTCTATCAGTGTCTTCATAATCTGATTAGTGCCAGCACTGCACGTAGAGAGAGTGTTAACGTGCAACTGTGCCGGCAGCCGGTGCATTCCGTGGGAAGGCAGCACGGGAGACGGCGCATGGGTGGGAGCGGGTCTCACGGTGTCGGGTGTCGCATGTGAAGTCGGCGAGACGTGAGCGCTTTCAGCATACTTCTTTTGCAACGTGTCTGTGATATAACCAGCAGTAGATCCTTACAACCGTCTTACAGAAAACACACTGACGGAAATGGAAAGTGTTACATTGTGAAGCACCAGTCCCACGTTTATCAGACTCTGTGGAGATATTCAACACATATCCAGTATTAAAAAGCGTTCATTCCATTCGCAACAGCCACCTAATGTCGTCTTGAGGAACCTCTTGCCATGCCTGAAACTCATACTGTGTCTGTTTGTGAACATTTCCATCTGGAGACCAGCACAAAAATATACGTCTTCTCATCGTATCCGAAACATGCTGTATGACAAATAAGGGGCCACGCAAATCACTCAAGAATCCGTAGATTCCATGAAGAGTTGTATTAAATAGGTTGTAGGGTCTTTCATTATATTGATGGAATATGTCATTTCGTTCCTTGGCCATGAAGGGTATTACAACAGGGCTTACCATCTAAAACTGAATTTTCACCTTCCGCGGAGGGAATTCTGATTTGAGACTTCCTGGGCTCGAATCTAGAATCTTAGCTTCGTGAGAAAATGCTCTACCGACTGAGCTGTCCAAGCACGAATACGACCCGTCCATACCGCGTTCTCAGATAAATGCAGTCTAGATCTTCGAGAGGTCTTCATATTCATAGTGCACATACTTACAGGATTTTCTTTTCTTCGAGTGTTCGTAGTGCGTAACCAACAAAACCTCTTGATTTTGTAGGATCTGTAGACATAGTTTACATGGTATCATCTTCAGCTTTCGCCCAAACTTTTATTTCTCATTCTAAACATGTTTCAGGCCAAGTTCCATTTTTACGAAGAGCTGTTTTAACAGTATATATCTAAGTGCTATGAATTTAATTGATGAAAAGAGAAAATATAAAAATGCAGTAAATGAAGCAGGCAAAAAGGAATACAAACGTCTCAAAAATGAGATCGACAAGAAGTGCAAAATGGCTAAGCAGGGATGGCTAGAGTACAAATGTAAGGATGTAGACACACATATCACTAGGGGTAAGATAGATACTGTCTACAGGAAAATTAAAGAGACCTTTGGAGAAAAGAGATTCACTTGTATGAATATCAAGAGCTCAGATGGAAACCCAGTTCTAAGCAAAGGAAGGAGTATATAGAAGGTCTATACAAGGGCGATGTACTTGAGGACAATATTATGGAAATGGAAGAGGATGTAGATGAAGATGAAATGGGAGATACGATACTGGGTGAAGAGTTTGACAGAGCACTGAAAGTCGAAACAAGGCCCCAGGAGTAGACAACATTCCATTGGAACTACTGACAGCCTTGGGAGAGCCAGGCCTAACAAAACTCTACCATCTAGTGAGCAAGATGTATGGGACAGGCGAAATACCCTCAGATTTCAAGAAGAATATAATAATTCCAATCCCAAAGAAAGCAGGTGTTGACAGATGTGAAAGTAACCGAAATATCAGTTTAATAAGTCACGGTTGCAAAATACTAACGCGAATTCTTTACAGACGAATGGAAAAACTGATAGAAGCCGACCTCGGATAGGATCAGTTTGGATTCCGTAGAAATGCTGGAACACTTGAGGCAATACTGGCCCTACAACTTATGTTAGTAAATAGATTAAGGAAAGGCAAACCTACGTTTCTGGCATTTGTAGGCTAAGAGAAAGCTTTTGACAATGTTGACTGGAATACTCTCTTTCAAATTTTGAAGGTGGCCGGGGGTGAAATACAGGGAGCGAAAGGCTATTTACAATTTGTACAGAAAGCAGATGGCAGTTACAAGAGTCGAGGGGCATGAAAGGGAAGCAGTGGTTGGGAAGGGAGTGAGACAGGGTTGTAGCCTATCCCCGATGTTATTCGATCTGTATATTGATCAAGCAGTAAAGGAAACAAAAGAAAAATTTGGAGTAGGAATAAAAATCCATGGAGAAGAAATAAAAACTTTGAGGTTCGCCGATGACACTGTAATTCTGTCAGAGACAGTTAAGGACTTGGAAGAGCAGTTGAACGGAATATAAGATGAACATCAACAAAAGCAAAACGAGAATAATGGAATGTAGTCGAATTAAATTGGGTGATACTGCGGGATTTAGATTAGGAAATGATAAGCCTAAAGTAGTAAAGGAGTCTTGCTATTTGGGGAGCGAAATAACTGATGATGGTCGAAGTAGAGAGGATATAAAATGTAGACTGGCAACGGCAAGGAAAGCGTTTCTAAAGAAGAGAAAATTGTTAACATCGAGTATAGATTTAAGTGTCAGGAAGTCGTTTCTGAAAGTATTTGTATGGAGTGTAGCCATGTATGGAAGTGAAACGTGGATGATAAATAGTTTAGACAAGAAGAGTATAGAAGTTTTCGAAATATGGTGCTCAGAAGAATGTTGAAGATTAGATGGGCAGATCACATAACTAATGAGGAGGTATTGAAAAGAATTTGGGAGAAGAGAAATTTGTGCACAACTTGACTGGAAGAAGGGATCGGTTGGTAGGGCATATTCTGAGGCATCAAGGGGTCACCAATTTAGTATTGGAGGGCAGCGTGGAGGGTAAAAATCGTAGAGGGAGACCAAGAGATGAATACATTGAACAGATTCAGAAGGAAGTAGGTTGCAGTAGGTACTGGGAGATGAAGAAGCTTGCACAGGATAGAGTAGCATGGAGAGCTGGGTCAAGCCAGTCTCAGGACTGAAGACCACAACAACAACAACATCTATGTTCTGTAATCGTTAGCATATGAATCTGTGACTTGTTATCACATCGTGATGCATTTCTTAATTTTGTTCATGATGTGGCATAAAATTTTCTTCACTGCTGGTCTTGTTCCATGGAGACTCGAAGACAAAAGACAACGATGTACCACGAAAGAATTATCCAGATGCTATACTAATCGGTAGATGTGATTTACATGTACAGACAAGCAATTTGATTAAAACTTCAGAAGAAATTGGATGTCTTATTTATGAAAACGAACTTCACAAATTGAGCAAGTCAATAACGCGTTGCTCCACCTTTGGTTCCAATGCAAGCAGTTATTCGGCTTGGCATTGATGGACATACTTGTTGAATGCCCTGCTGAGGGATGTCTTGCCAAATTCTGTCCTATTGGTGTGTTACATCGTCAAAACCCCGAGCTGGTCAGAGGGACCTGCCCATAATGCTCCAGACGGTCTCAATTGGCGAGAGATCCGGCGACAGTATGGCCAAAGTGAGGTTTGACAACCATGGAGATAAGGGCTAGAAACTCCCGCCGCTTGCGGGCGGGCATTACCTTGCTGAAATCTAAGCCCAGGATGGTTTCCCACGAACGGCAACGAAACAGGGCGTAGAATATCGTCGACATGCCACTGTGCTGTAAGCGTGCCGCTGATGACAACCAAAGTGGTCCTGCTATGAAATGAAATGCTACTCTGGAGCATCATTCCTGGTTGTAGGACCGTATGGCTGGCGACTAAGGTTGGCATCCCAAAGCTGACTATTCGGGCTCAGTTCGAAGCGGGGTTCATCACTGAAAACAATTATACTCCTGTGAATGAGATTCCAGGCCGAAAACGTGTTTGGTTCAAATGTGTGTGAAATCTTATGGGACTTAACTGCTGAGGTCATCAGTCTCTAAGCTTACACACTACTTAACCTAAATTACCCTAAGGACAAACACACACACCCATGCCCGAGGGAGGTCTCGAACTTCCGCCGGGAGCAGCCGCACAGTCCATGACTGCAGCGCCTACGTGTTTGATGACAGCTCGGACAGCTGTAGGTTACCGACCTGACTGTCGCCTGCCATACGGTCTGACAACGAGGAGTGTTGGTTTGGGATGCCATTTCTTTTCACAGCAGGACCCCTTAGGTTGTCATTCGTGGCACCCTTAGAGCACGGCGGTGCGTCGACAATATAATACGCCCTTTTTTTGTGGGTCAGCGGAAGCGTCCGATTCAACCAGTCTGCTTTGACTCATGACATAAGGGTGTTGTGGTTCAAATGGCTCTGAGTACTATGGGACTTAACATCTTACGTCAATCAGTCCCCTAGAACTTAGAACTACTTAAACCTAACTAACCTAAGGACATCACACACATCCATGCCCGAGGCAGGATTCGAACCTGCGACCGTAGCAGTCCCGCGGTTCCGGACTGCAGCGCCTAGAAGCGCACGGTCACCGCGGCCGGCGGTGTGTGACGTCATTTATGAGTTGGTTGTGTTTGTAGATGTCGTCTTGTTGTGTTTGATGGCGCCCTCTGTGTGTGTGTGTGTGTGTGTGTGTGTGTGTGTGTATGTGTACATGTTTGGGATGGCCGACCTACTTTGCAGCGCCGAAATTTGTTGTTGGTAAGTAATTGTTTTTTGGATCTGTTTTTCTCGAGTTGTAATGTTTTGTGTATTTCTTGTGTATTGAATGTGTTTTAATTTACTTAGGGATGTTTGTTGACTTTTGAATTTTTGAAGTGTTGTGGTTTTGGTTTTGTTTTTCGTAGTTGTAGGTGTTGGTTTTTTCGTATCAGTTGGTATGGTTGGCTCATACAGGTCAAGGAAAATGACCGCTTCCCATGTTTGGAGTTTTATATGTAGGTATTGGTTTTTTGGTATCGTCAGCTGTGGTCAAGGGATATGTCTGATTCCAATTTTCGTATTGTTTGCTGTAGGTGTTGGTGTTTTGGTATCGTCAGCTGCATTTGACCTATATAGGTCAAGGAAAGTGTTCGATTCTGGTAGACTTTGTAATTTTTTTTCCCTGTTCTTCATTCAGTGTGTTTTGGGATCGTGGTGTGTTTTTTTTTACTGTTATATTTAGCTTGTCCTCTCCCTAAAACGGCCAATTTCCCGCTGTAGCCCCGTTAGTTTGTATTTTTGGAGGGAGGTGTTATTGTCTTATTTATACGTATTTTCGTATTTGTTGCTGTGTGTATGTAGCGACATCCTATGTGCCACATAGGAGACGCCTGGAATAGCCATTTTCGCCATATTGATGCCGTCATGGATCAAAGCAGACTGGAGGAATCTTACACTTCCGTAACCCCCTTTTTGTTGCCGTTCATGGCAAGCTATCCTGAGTTTAAACTTCAACAGGATAATACCCGCCGCATCCGGCAATAGTTCCTGTTCCTGGTTGCAAAACTCTGTCTTAGCCAGCAGGGTCGCCGGGTCTCTCTCCCCAATTGAAAATGTTTGGAACATTATGGGCAGAGCCCTTCAACCATCTCGGGATTTTGACCATTTAACGTAACAATATCCAATACGAGGATATCCAACAACTTTGTCAATCAAAGCCAAGCCGAATAACTGCTTGCATAAGGGCCAGAGATGGACTAATGTGCTATTGACTTGCTCAGTTTGTGAATGTCTTTATCTCGTATAAATTATCCTTTTTCTCTGAAATTGTAATCATTTGTCCGTCTATACATGTACATCACATCTATCGATGTCCGTCCCATTCGGATAATTCTTTCGTGGTGCGTCGTTTTTCTTGTCTTTGTACTTTGACAGATGTACAGTAGGCTCTTTCCTTACTACGAGACTCTTCAACGCACTAATTTACGAGATTACATCGTACGTCTCTAAGATAACGTATATCCTCACATCTTTATTCTATCATGACGACTGTTGATAATGGATTTGGCCAGAAACATATTCATTATGAGAAATGAAAGTCCATAACACATAGAGGTGCAAATGAAAATGGTTTCATTTAAACGAAGTAGCCTGACTTTAATTTTGGGTGTAATGTCTGACTCTTCCTAGATACAGTATAGAAGATTTCTTCTTTCCTTACTTTCTCCGTTCTATTGTCCCTGCATCTTGGTGTCCTCAAAAATTTCCCCTGTAGAAAAAATGGTTCCAAGATACAGGAAAAATTACTTCTTCGATATTTTTCTGTACCAGTTTGTAAATTATACAGGGTGAGTCACTAAGCATTGCCACCAAGAAAAACTCCGAAAGTATGATGGGAGCTTAAAATTTTGTACGACAAAAGCTGCATGGGACAACGGGGGCCATAATATGACGTTGGTTTTTTGTTTCTAGGTGGGATCACGTCAGAGATGTGAAGGCCAACTTTGTTTTTTTAAATGGGATGCTATAGTTTGGTACTTATTTTCTGATACCAGCTATCGAGACGAATCCAGCAATGTGTAACAGTAAGGTCTCTGAAGGTCAACTAAGGTCACAAAGGTGGCGTGAACACCCATCTACAGAAGGTGTTCGAAGTTATGACCACTGGTATCAATGCAGTGCTGCAGTCTTCTTATGATGGATTGAGTGGTATTCCTTATCACATCGGCACTTATCGAAGCACCTGCTCTGACAATTCTCTCTCACATATCTTCAGGTGTAGTTGGAACGTATTTATAAACAATGTCTTTTACGAATCCCCGCTAGAAAAAATCCAGAGGCGTCAAGTCTGGCGAACGAGCCGGCAACGACACATCTCCTCCACGCCCAATCCAACGATTGGGGAATTGTCTCTGCAACTCATTTCTAGCCATAGGCGAAAAATGTGCCGGACACCCATCGTGTTGATACCACATTCTGTTCCTTGTTCCTAAAGGTATTTCTTCCGATAACAGACCGAATGTTTCTTGCAGGAATGTGGTGTACTTCATACCATTCAGATTTCCTTCGATCAAATAGGGGCCTATAATTCTGTGCTCCAGAATCCCACACTATACATTCACCGACCACGGTTTTTGGTGTGCAACTTGCCGTAGCCAACATGGATTTTCAGTTGCCCAATAATGCATGTCATGCAAACTAACATTTCCATGGTTCGTGAATGCAGTCTCGGCAGTAAATAAAATCAAATTAATAAATGTGTCATCCCTCTGAATCTGAAGTTGAGCCCATCGACAGAATTCAGTGCGACGCATACAATCCGTACCAGTTAATTCTTGGTAGAGACTGATATGATAAGGATGATATTTACGGCGATTCAGAAAACGAACGCTACTCTGGCTCGTGCCAGATTCCCTTACGATTTGACGCGAACTAAAACAAGGATCTCGAACCACCGTGACAAGAGTCCCAATTTCAGTTTCCTCGTTAGTAATTTTCCTTTGCCAGATTTGTTTCCGATGCGTTAAAGATCCAGTTGTTCTCAATTTATCATACACATATTTAAATGTAAGACGTGTGGGGTGAGTACGTTGAGCTATCTTTCAGCGTATAAGTCTCTAGCTCGCACTGAATTTCGTTGGTATTCTCCATAAACGAGAAGCATATCGACTTGTTCTTTGAAGGAATACATCATTCACATTCGCTTAATTCGACAATACTAGTCTTAGCGTTCCTATTAGTGTCGTATTGCGAAACCGTCGAATGGTGTTTACATGTCGGTGGCGTCCACCCCTGGTAGCTGAGTGGTCAGTACGACGGAATGTCGTGCCTAACGGCCCGGGTTCGATTCCCGGCTTGGTCGATGATTTTCTCCGCTCAGGGACTGGGTGTTGTGTTGTCATCATTTCATCCCCATCGACACGCAAGTCGCCGAAGTGGCGTCAACTCGAAAGACCTGCACCACGCGAACGGTCTACCCGACGGCACGCCCTAGCCACACGTCATTTACATTTTTATGTCAATGGCACGTTAGATGAATGCGCCGTATTCGGCGAATATTTACTATTTGCACGGTATACGAGAGAGAATTTTCAGAATATGTGCTTCGATAAGTGCCGAAGTGATAAGGAATATCATTCAATCCATGATAAGAATGTTCAAATGGGTGTGAAATCTTATGGGATTTAACTGCTAAGGTCATCAGTCTCTAAGCTTACACACTACTTAACTTAAATTATCCTAAGGACAAACACACCCACCCATGCCCGAGGGAGGACTCGAACCTCAGCCGGGATCAGCCGCACAGTCCATGACTGCAGCGCCTGAGACCGCTCGGCTAATCCCGCGAGGCCATGATAAGAAGATTGAAGCACTGCATTGATACCAATGGTCATCGCTTCGAACACCTTCTGTAAATGGACGTTCATGCAACCTTTTTGACATTCGTTGACCTTACTGTTACACATTATTGGATTCGTCTGGATAGCCGCTATCAGAAATAAGTACGAAACTATAACATCCGATTAAAAAAAAAACGTTGACCATATATCTGGCGAGATCGCACCTAGCAACAAACAACGAACGTCATATCATGCCCCTCCCCCCCTCCTCCCATTGTCCCACGCAACTTTTGTCTCATAAACTTTTCAGCTCCTATCATACATTCAGAGTTATTCTAGGTGGCAATAGTTAGTGACTCACCCTGTATATCGCATTAGTATGATGTGAGCTGAAGAAGTATTGGCTTTATCAGTATTAACTTACAGTCCAGTTCCATAGAAAGGTACTGTACATGTGAAACTTATTTTCAAAGTGTGATATATTTATTTTCCTCGTAATACGCTTCAATTTATTAATCTATTGAAATAATTATTTAAATAAAAATAGACTTGTAGCAGGTTTTTAAGGCGAATTAAAAGTGTAAACTAATTTCTCCTGGCCCATTACAGACGCAAAACCCCATGCACATAGTCCAAAAAATTTGTACTTGTGAATTTTTAATACCTGTGACAATACTTGTAAGATTTATAATGAAAAACCTGGGGCACGTGCAGTACATAACTGATGCATTGTGTATTGAATACGCCCCACGTTTTGCGTCATAAATCTTACATGTATTGTCACAGCTATTACAAATTCTCAATCACAAATTTTCAGGGCTATCTGTAAAGGGTTAGAAATCTGTATGGGACCAGCAGAAATTATTTTGTACCTTTTAGTTCGATTAAAAAAAGTATGTTACATTAAACATTTATTTTTATTGAAATAATTGTTTACTGGCTTTTAGCTTTGCGCATGTAAAACTTGTAAAAAAAGGAATCACTGCTCAAAATGACGTCAAATTTTTACGGAATATTATCGAAAAAAAAAGAAAATTTTAACATTAGATGGCGCTGTTTGCGGCAGAATACGCAAAATAAAAGACGCGGGGTACACGGCTGTTCCTCAGTTCGCGGCTGAGACGCTTTGCATGACTCTCAATGCAGGATCGCTCGCTGCTGGCAAAGCTCTTTTAGAAGAACGGTGACTGTGCGCCAGCAACTCTGCAGAAGTTCCGGATACTCAGGGATATGAGGAAAGGCGTCGGTCCAATGTCTGCCAAGGGTCTTGAGGAAATGATAACAAAATTCTAAAAGACGGGTGCAATTCGGCAGAGGGAGGTTCAAAAAAATGGTTCAAATGGCTCTGAGCACTATGGGACTTAACATCTGTGGTCATCAGTCCCCCAGAACTTAGAACTACTTAAACTTAACTAACCGAAGGACATCACACACATCCATGCTCGAGGCAGGATTCGAACCTGCGACCATAGCGGTTCCAGACTGAAGCGCCTAGAACCGCACGGCCACACCGGCCGGCGCAGAGGGAGGAAAGCAATTGATCCGAAATCAGTAGATATGGCCACAGCATTGCAGGAGAGGTCGAGCGATTGTGTGCAAACATGTAGTGCAAGGGACACTGCCTAACTTGAGACATGGCTGCTAGTATGGTGTGTGAAGTTCTACGAAATATCCTGCATTGCTGAGGTGACATGTGTATGATAAATACATTCCGTCGAGAATTTCCTCCCATCATACCTCCTCTGTGTTACCACATATGACGTCTCACTGATCTCATTTCTATTAAGTTTTCTGTCGACACCGGCCAAGGCAGACAGCATGTCTGTCCTCTGAAACTGCCGAACCAGCTCTAATCTTACAGCCGAACCACTTCGCCGGCCGTCAAAGTTAGGCGCTATCCGAAAATCTCCGAAGTGCTTCGTCTGCCACTCGAGTTGCCTAGTTGCTTCCACCGCCCTGACTGGAATAACGCTCACCAACCTGCAGTCTTCTACTGTTGCCCTCGAGCAGAAAACAGCACGTAGGTTGTGAATCCGTTATAGGGAGGCTGTAATAAACTCTTGGCGAGGAATTGGTATTATATAAATAATTAAATTTTCAATAAGTTTGTTTGCGTGGGATACCACTCGCTTTTCATTAGCAGAAGACTAGAAACTGCACAATCATAGTCCACTTTATAAATCACAAGTAACTTTCCGTCTTCACACTTCCAGAGGAAATAAAAAAAACTAATGACTTGCGTGTCTCCGTAATTACTGTCACAGTAGTTCTCAATTACATGTCCAAAAATCAGAGACTGCTAATTAAGTTGTCTGCCGACACCGGCCAAGGCTGACAATATGTCTGTCCTCCGAGACTGCCGAACCAGCTCTGATCTTACAGCCGAACCACTTCGCCAGCCGTCCAAGACCGGCGCTATGCGAAAATCTCCGAAGTGCTTCGTCTGCCTTTTCGTTTAGCATTTGTTTATTATTCCGCTGGTAATTAACATTTCTGAAATAATGGAATGATAGCCTGCTACCGAGAGATGCTATATCTGGAAGGCAAGGAATTTACTGTTTAGTTTCTCTAACATTAATAAAAGAAGTTAATCATTCTGGAGCGCTACTTCGGAACGCAGTAGCCAATCGCGGAGGAGGGCCACAATTTAGGCGGTCTTTCTCACGATACCCTTACCGAACAAACCATCTGTGATAGGTACCTCACACCACATTACGTCATCTTCCCACTGCTGCCTTCTCAACTTCTCTACGAAGCTCTCCTTGTAGCTGAATATTGCACAATTCAAATAGGTGTGCAAAAAATGCAGTAAGTGTCAGGGTGTTCCAGTATTCCATGACACCGTATATCTAGTGAAACAACCACAACACCGATTCAGGGCTAATTACACGGCGCACAGAGGCAGTTAAACGATCATTATTCCCGAGCTCCATACGTGAATGTTCACGACAGAGGCCGATCCCAGTCGTTCCCAGACTTAAACCTTAATAATTGGTACAGTGATGAGTACCCTCTGCTATCTTCACAGTGCTTTGCATAGTATGGAGTAATCATCATACAACTGTAGAAGGGCTATTGATAAAATATAGATATACAAAATTTTTTCCAAAGATACCAGGGAAAATTACCCGCGCTATATTGATGTATCGATGTCAAAATGGCAATATCGAGTGTCGATATTTTTATGTTATATTTTTTTTACAATTTTCAGTAAATATTTGAAGATGTTCTTTTGAAATTGTAGCAGGACCCAAATTTACTTCCACTTACTACTTTTTGAACTTTCAACGCGTCCAATCTTTTTCTTTGACTGTGTGAAGAAAGTATATGTAGCACAAAAGAAGAACTCCAATTGAAGAAATATGCAACCAGTTACGTTAAAAAACAATTTTTAATCCAACTAGTGTGCTATTTCTTCACATCAACATTCATCAAAAACAGTTGCTAAAAACGATGAACAAAAATCTAAATTACAAGAATGGTCGTTGCGTTGGGCGGTGACGTGTAAGCTGTGAGGGAAAATCCAGACGTAATCGGCGCTGCCATCAGAAACTACAACATGTAGCTTCACCACGCAATTCGACACTACAACTTCAAGGTCGCTGCCATTCGCAGAGATGAAAAAACAGGGAAGTTGACATGAAGTGTTCCCAACAAATCCGATATGTGACGAAGCCGAACGATGAACCCATCAGACACCTTTTATTGTGCCACATACAGGGTGTTTCAAAAATGACCGGTATATTTGAAACGGCAATAAAAACTAAACGAGCAGCGATAGAAATACACCGGTTGTTGCAATATGCTTGGGACAACAGTACATTTTCAGGCAGACAAACTTTCGAAATTACAGTAGTTACAATTTTCAACAACAGATGGCTCTGCAAGTGATGTGAAAGATATAGTAGACAACGCAGTCTGTGGGTGCGCCATTCTGTACGTCGTCTTTCTGCTGTAAGCGTGTGCTGTTCACAACGTGCAAGTGTGCTGTAGACAACATGGTTTATTCCTTAGAACAGAGGATTTTTCTGGTGTTGGAATTCCACCACCTAGAACACAGTGTTGTTGCAACAAGACCAAGTTTTCAACAGAGGTTTAATGTAACCAAAGGACCGAAAAGCGATACAATAAAGGATCTGTTTGAAAAATTCCAACGGACTGGGAACGTGACGGATGAACGTGCTGGAAAGGTAGGGCGACCGCGTACGGCAACCACAGAGGGCAACGCGCAGCTAGTGCAGCAGGTGATCCTACAGCGGCCTCGGGTTTCCGTTCGCCGTGTTGCAGCTGCAGTCCAAATGACGCCAACGTCCACGTATCGTCTCATGCGCCAGAGTTTACACCTCTATCCATACAAAATTCAAACGCGGCAACCCCTCAGCGCCGCTACCATTGCTGCACGAGAGACATTCGCTAACGATATAGTGCACAGGATTGATGACGGCGATATGCATGTGGGCAGCATTTGGTTTACTGATGAAGCTTATTTTTACCTGGACGGGTTCGTCAATAAACAAAACTGGCGCATATGGGGAACCGAAAAGCCCCATGTTGCAGTCCCATCGTCCCTGCATCCTCAAAAAGTACTGGTCTGGGCCGCCAATTCTTCCAAAGGAATCATTGGCCCATTTTTCAGATCCGAAACGATTACTGCATCACGCTATCTGGACATTCGTCGTGAATTTGTGGCGGTACAAACTGCCTTATATTTGCGGTAAGGCAACTGCAGGAAAGGCACTACGAGTACGGGAAGGACTTAATCATGGCCTTTTTAGATATTGAGAAGGCGTATGACAGTATCTATAGGGACAAGCTCTGGGACGTGCTGAACGCAAAAGGGATAGATGAAGGGATAACACGAAAAGTCAGAAAAATGTATGAGGGAAGTGAGAGTTGTGTGAAAGTGGGGAGGGAACGTACTGCATGGTTCAAGCTGGAAAATGGGCTGCGACAGGGAAGTGCACTTTCGCCTTTATTGTTTATTATTGTTATGGATGAAATCCTACAGCAAGTATCAGATGCAATTGGAGATCATAAAATGAAAGCAGTGCTTTTTGCCGATGACCTGATGTTATGGGGAAATTGCGAGAAGGAGGTGCAAGAGCAGTTAGATGTATGGAAGGCAACGGCAGCACAATATGGAATGCATTTCTCTGCAAAGAAAAGTGAAATAATTGTCACAACAAGGAAGAAGAATAGGCCAAATGTGGATATAACTTGTGGAGGGGAAAAACTACAAGTGGTAGAGAACTTCAAGTACCTGGGAAGCATGATTGAAAGTAAGGGGGGAAACGCAATGGAAATAAATGAAAGGTGCAGAAAAGCAGGGCAGTTCTTCAAATGCATTAGGGGGCTTATTTGGAGCAAGGAGGTGCCACAGAAATCCAAGGGAATTATACGAGGGCCGTTCAGAAAGTAACCTCCGGTTGATTTAAAAAAATACACCAAGTTAAATAAAAATATTTTAATATATACATCTTACAACTACATCTTTGCACTATTTTTCTACATAGTCTCCATAGCGATTGAGGCACTTATCGTATCTCTTCACAAGCTTTGAAATTCCTTCTGCATAAAAATCACCCGCTTGTGCCTGGAGCCAGCCTGTGACGCATCTTTGAGCTCTTCGTCGTCATCAAACCGCTGTGACCCGAGCCATTTCTTCAAATGCATGAAGAGGTGATAATCACTTGGCGCCAGGTCTGGGCTGTAAGGTGGATGGTTGATAACGTCCCACTTGAAGGACTCAAGAAGGGCCGTTGTTCTGCGAGCAGAGTGAGGACGGGTGTTATTGTGCAAAAAAACGATACCGGAAGTCAGCATACCACGGCGTTTGTTCTGTATAGCCCGTCGTAACTTTTTTATTGTTTCACAGTACACGTCTTGATTAATGGTCGTACCACGTTCCATGAATTCAACCAACAACACCCCTTTGGCATCCCAAAACACCGTTGCCATCAGTTTTCTGGCAGAAAAATCTTGCGAGGCTTTTCTTGGTTTGGTAGGCGAATTTGAATGTGCCCACATCTTTGATTGTTCTTTTGTCTCAGGGTTCACGTACTTAATCCAGGTTTCGTCACCGGTCACGATTCTGTTTAACAATGGTTCTCCTTCGTCCTCATAACGTGACAGAAAGTCTAATGCAGAGGCCATTCTTTGAGTTTTGTGGTGGTCGGTAAGAATTTTGGGCACCCATCGTGCACAGAACTTACGGTAACCCAATCTTGCTGTCACTATTTCGTACAAGAGAGTCTTAGAAATCTGTGGAAAACCAGTAGACAACTCCGACATTGAGAAACGTCGATTTTCACGAACTTTTGCATCAACTGTCTGAACGAGTTCGTCAGTCACCAATGATGGTCTACCACTCCTCTCTTCATCATGAACGTTTTCTCGTCCACTTTTAAATAAACGTACCGATTCACGGACAACTCCTTCATTCATAACTCTTGGTCCGTACACGGCACAAAGCTCACGATGAATAGCTGCTGCAGAATATCCTTTGGCTGTAAAAAACCTTATGACAGCACGCACTTCACATTTGGCGGGGTTTTCTATTGCAGCACACGTTTCAAACTGCCACAAAAACTAAACTAGCACAGGTACGACTTTCACTCGACCACGGCTTGATGCCGACTGACCTGTTGAGTGCGTGAACGCACAGATGGCGTCGCTACTCCCCCCACAACCCGCACTGTGACCAATCGGAGGTTACTTTCTGAACCGCCCTCGTATACCGAACCTACTTTGTCCCCATATTGGCATACGGAAGTGAGACATGGGTAATGCACAAAAGCGACAAAAGTAGAATAAAAGCTAGTGAAATGAAGTTCCAGAGGAGCAGGTTGAGTGTAACAAGACGAGACAGATTGCGAAATGTGTATGTGAGGGAAAGACTAATGGAGGAACCAGTACAGGACAGGATAGAAAAATCAAGACTGCAGTGGTATGGACACATGAAGAGAATGGATGAGGGAAGAATTCCAAAGAGGATGTTTGATCTGCAACTGGAGGGGAAGAGGCCCAGGGGAAGACCAAGAGATAGATGGGTGAAGGGAGTGAAGGAATGTGTGACGAGAAGAGGAGAGAACTGGACGAAGGTGGAAGAGGGGGAATGGTGGAAAGACAGAACACGATGGAGAGGCTTGTGTTCCCGACAGACCCAGCCAGTGGCTGGAAACTGTCCAAGATGATGATGATGATGACAGACTGCCTTAGACGACACTGCGAACACCTCGTGGTTTATGCAAGATGGTGCCCGGCCACATCGCACGGCCGACGTCTTTAATTTCCTGAATGAATATTTCGATGATCGTGTGATTGCTTTGGGCTATCAGAAAATTACAGGAGGCGGCGTGGATTGGCCTCCCTATTCGCCAGACATGAACCCCTGTGACTTCTTTCTGTGGGGACACTTGAAAGACCAGGTGTACCGCCAGAATTCAGAAACAATTGAACAGTTGAAGCAGTACATCTCATCTGCATGTGAAGCCATTCCGCCAGACACGTTGTCAAAGGTTTCGGGTAATTTCATTCGGAGACTACGCCATATTATTGCTACGCATGGTGGATATGTGGAAAATATCGTACTATAGAGTTTCCCAGACCGCAGCGCCATCTGTTGTTGAAAATTGTAACTACTGTAATTTCAAAAGTTTGTCTGCCTGAAAATGTACTGTTGTCCCAAGCATATTGCAACAAACGGTGTATTTCTATCGCTGCTCGTTTAGTTTTTATTGCCGTTTCAAATATACCGGTCATTTTTGAAACACCCTGTACATGCAGTTACCTTGGTTGGCAAAGTGGTTATCGCCAAGCGTGAACGTGCATCGTTTTCCTTTCAATTCTTGCTCTAACGGGGATAAACAGGCTGCCAGCTTGTTGATTTACAGAATATCAAATAATAAATCAGTACTTAAATATACAGCTCTAAAACCGGCAATATAATTACAATGCGCAACCGATATTTTTATAGACGAGTACTTGGATAGTTTTTCCGCCCATATATCGATATACTGATACTTCTTTTCGATATATTAAGAACCGATAATGATAGTTTTTTAAATTTTTTTAAATGTCGATATTCGGATACCCGATTTTTTAAAATAATATCGACAGTCCTAAACTGTAGACAGTAGTTTCGCAAACTTTACAGACTTGTATTTAGAATAGAACCAATTCTCTGAACAAATTATGAAGTGCATTGACTTAAAAGGTACTACGTTGAAAAACATTTGTGACCTAAAAAAACACGGCTTCCCTACCCATTATAGTGAGTAATGTATATGTTTTTGAATCGTGTAGCCTAAGTCCAATTTTAATTCATAAATTTCTTGTATGTGAACCAGAAAGATGAGATTAGGCCCTGATTCTTCTAAGTAAGAAGAGGAAATGACGTTTTAGCTGAGAGATTTGTTAGAACAAAGGCCGTTAAATTCGGAAATTCGAACAGAACTTGCCTCATCTTCTCTCCCCACACGTTGTCGTAACTGTTGTAATAACTGTTTTTGCCAATCTCCAAATTTCAGTACGTATCGCCCTATTCTGAAGATTTTGAAGCAAGGAAGCCAATCGAAGATCGCTCCTCGGGCTAATGCCGTTTGATGACTTTATCTCGGAACCTGATATCAGCAACAGGCTGCCTATCTAAAGGCTTTCAGGGGCAACGAAAAATTTGATTTTAAATATGTGAGACAGAAAGCGAGGAGGCACCTCCTATCGGAGAAATATAATTTTCAGCACAAGCAAAAACGTTGGGTGATGTCTAAAATATCTGTTTTGTTTTTTTGTGTATTGTAATTTTCTTCATTCTGTACACGGTCGTATCGATTTAAAATTCGTTTGAATCCAACAGGAATCAAAAATATCATTAAAAGGAATTCATGAAGAAGGAGCCTTTGTCGTTGTGGGGAAATAACATAAAGCCGTCCCTTTACTTAATCTCGCAGCTGCATATGCAATGCTTCATAAAATAGCATTATCTAAATTTTATGGGCATTTTAAGGAGCTCATAGTAGCTTTGTATAAAAAAGAGAACGTTTTGTGAATACAATAATGCAAAACAAGACAAATGGTCACTTTTCATATGAGAGTTATAAATGCCTACAGATGTTACCAGTTTGCACTTGGCAGCCCTAAAACGCCAGCTGCAAGAAATGATAGAGCTGAAGTTGCTGTTAATACACGTGTCTGGCTAAATGTCTTGAAGAATAGTAATGCTAATAAAGTATGTCACATAACCAAATAAATACACTTTGAGTTCAAAATTGGTTCAAATGGCTCTGAGCACTATGGGACTTAACTTCTGAGGTCATCAGTCCCCTAGAACTTAGAACAACTTAAACCTAACTAACCTAAGGACATCACACACATCCATGCCCGAGGCAGGATTCGAACCTGCGACCGTAGCGGTCGTGAGGTTCCAGACTGTAGCGCCTAGAACTTTGAATTCCTCGTTAGCTACAGTGGTAACGTACGTGGCAAAATAATAGTGATAGAAATGAATTTGCGCATAGCATCTTTCCTGGGGCGGTAATTCCTACAGGGATGACGAGACAATGAAATGATTATCTTTTGAAAACAACAAAAAGTCCTATTACAAGGCGGAATAAAATTATATTTTGTGACGTGAAGTTAAATCTGAACCAGAACCTCAAGTCGGTGACAATGTGGATCCTAAGGAAGAATCTCACCAACCAGGTATTCCGGAAACAAAGAAGAGGTTTAAACGCTGTTTGTGAACGATCTTGAACCCCTTCAGACGCAAGTATTTTACGAGTAGAAAAGCAAATCCTTTGGCCACTATAAGATGTAGGATCTCGGTAATCTATTTTTGGGGGCTTTGTGAATTCAAAATTTAAGGTGGTTTTGGAAAAATTAATGGCTTCAAAATTAAAATTTGGTCTAACAGAAGCCATAACATTGAGTAAAATACCAATATCTTGCAAAAAAGTATATAAAAAATAAAATAAAAAATCCAGTTACGCTGATTTTTCTCAATTTATTTGGTTTTAATTCTATTCTTATAATGTGCTATCGGTCTGAATCACTTAATTTGACAAAGGACATTTTAAGAGTAATATACGTGCAAAATGTGTCTCCTAAATAACTCTATGTCAAATTGAACGATGGCAATAAAGTGAAACTTCAAAATGCATTACCTCAGAACACTTATTTTGCGTCACCATTATTCAACCTGTCATAAAATTATTCAAAATATAGAGCTAAAAGTAAAAATTACAGTAGCTTAAAATACGAAATTTTCGACAAGAGGTCTCTTTTCGCTTTTCGCCTCACAATATCTCGTAAATATTGACGGAATTTAAAAAAAATTAATTTCTGTCGTAATCTACTCATTAAGAGGCACAATTTTATGTTAAAACCTTAACACAATAAGACAAGTACTGTAGGTAGAAGCGTTGTCTGTCTGCATGCAACGTAACTGACGGCGCGCAAGTTTGCGAAGTTTATTCCTCTATTTCAAATTCTTGTCAGGTCTTCAGCCGGATTAAACTGTCATCTGCACACAGTATTTCCGCGGTCCACCTGGTCGCTCTCAACATGTGAGAAAAGCTAAGCCGCCCTCGCCGATAACTGATATCAAACCGTGAAGGACGGAACGTTTATATGCAGCGAAAATGCAAAAACGCATGCGCCGAGGTAATACGCAAGCGCTCAAAAGTTGCTGCTGCCCCCTGGCGCAAGAAGAGTTGCAGCGCCTCCGGTGGTGAATAATACTCATAGCCGGTCGAGTCACATGCCGTTGTTTGTTCGTATCTGATAAAACAGGATTCCAAGTTTTACTTAGCGGGTATCCATTATCACGGTTAATAATATTATATGTTAGTCTGATTTCGACAGATTCTTTTAAAACACAATCCCAGTAACGCGAAGCGTTTGTAACCATTTGTGTCGCATTGTACAGCATCCTATGTCCCTTAGTAAGACAGTGCTCAGCCACCGCAGATTTGTCAGGTTGTAATAATCGCCTATGGCTATGATGTTCAACTGTCCTTGGCGTTACGAATAGTTTGGTTCACGTATATTTTACCGCACTCACATGGTATTTTGTAAACGCTAGGCTTCCTCAAAACTAAATTATCCTTAAAAGGGCTCTAATCTTAGCTGGCGGACGGAATACACATCTGATTTCATAGTTCTTTAAAACCCTACCCATCTTGGTACACACGTTCCCAGCATATGGAAGGAAAGCCACAGAACTTAAAATATCTTCAGCTGTTTTAGGTAATGGTCCAAACTCAAATGGGCTTCGAATCTGTCTGTCCGTATAGCCGTCATAATTAAACACGTCCTTACGATGTTGCAGCTCTTGTGGTAAATTTCCAGCATCCGAGATAGCACTCCTGAACGTTGAAATGGTGGATGACTGTTGGTAGCATATAAATACCTATCAGCATGTGTTGGTTTTCTTTAGTGTTTGAATATGAGAGCACTTAATAAATTCCAGCAAACTTCACGGATAATTTGAAACCTGTACGAAACTTTTTCTTGCTGCCCCTTCCCCTCGCCTTGCCATTGCACACGCACAAAATGAAAGAAAAAAAAAGTTTATCGCTTAGTACATTTTCGCTGTTCGTGCAGTAAAACATCAGCATCAGACATGACGTATTAATTTATTGCTTCTTTATTACCGACTATATTCGCAACACTTTTTGCAGACAGTATCAACATATACCAGTCACTGTACCTGCAAAATTGTACCATTGTACGACGCGGAGTTAAGCAGATATGATGTCATAAAGAATGATCTGCGTCATAAACTATCTTTTGCTTAAAAGCAGGGCGCAAATCATCCAGATACACTAGTCCAGTATTCGATAATGAGAGCACTTAGCGACTTTCAACAAACATTAAGCATAATTTCAGACCTTTTCTACACTTTTTCTCGCCTACATGCTTAACGTCAATATCTGAGACACTAACTTTTTTATGAAGTAATCAGACCTTTTGTACATGGGAGTTTGATTCTTTAAAGAATCAGGTGTTTATTGGTTGCTGACTAAGCTAGTAACAAAACTGTATTCACAGGATAGAAAGCAGGGGAATGGAGGGAGCCTCTACGAGTAGAATCTCACCAAGGGGCGGTTGGAACCACCGTAGCGTCATAGAGGAACCGGTAAAGTAACTGTGGCGGCATTAACCACAGAGGGAGTAAATCAGTTTCGCAAAGGCGAAAGTGCTTGTCAGCAGCAAATTGGCTGCGCCAAGGAAAGTGGCTCGATTCACGGTACTCTGGCCAGCCCTAGTTAATTTCATCCACCAACGGAGAACCCAAGACAAACAAGCAGGGGACAACGGGAGATCTCTGAGATGTTACCACAGAATAATTTGGAATTTCTCTACTAAATAGGTCGGGGAGTTCAGTGTGGCAATTAATATTACGATAACTGCATTGTGCTTTTATTCTGAAATAGCCATCAGCAGCCTGAAATAGTTTCGTTTTGTTTCTTATTTACACTGCTAACGTTAGTACAACGAACTTTTCGTGATTATTATGGTTGCTTGTAACTCGATCCGTTCCCTGTGGTTCTATTTGGCACAAATAGTAGTTTTGCCATGCTTTGGTCCTGTCATTCAAGATGCTTCATGTGATTGTGTGTTCTAAAAGCGACCACAAATAAAATTTCATTTTATGGTTGTGTTGTCATTGGAATTAAATATTTTTCTAACCAATGTGTTAAAGTTTAGATGCACACAATGTTTCTTACAAAAATTTTTAGTTAGATTTTGGCATATGCTTATAATTTTAGATGCTTAGTATCTACACATTCTACATTCATTTCATATTTTCCTTCATTCCCAAAATTGTATTTTTTCTTATTATTTTAATTTAATGTATATTTTCGTCTGATATAGCTTGACTGATTTTAATTTCATGGATTGATCAGTAACCTGTATTTCACATGTTTATGTTTTTTGAAGGGATTATAAAATATTTTTTATACTTGCATTCATCAATCTTACCTCATATTTTATTTTATTGGTGTTTGTGTGTAATCTCAGTTAAGTGTAGAACTATTAATACTTCAGTTTCGTGATTTGATTATCACATAATTATTTAATGGCAACTTCTTCGTATTCGGTCATCTTTCATCTTGAAGCTCTTTGACTTGTACTGCTGTACATCACTTGCTGTCACTACGTCAGTGCGCCATCATTTTTCATCTTGTTACAATTTTCGATTTCATATTATCTTGGCAATTATAGATTCCGGTGACAACTTATTTTAAAGAATCTATGACATGTGATACGGCTGTGATAATTTTCGTGAGTATTTTGATCAATTTTACACTTTTTCTGTTTTTCTTATTTCATTTAACCGTGTCACTTTGTCCACTTTTGTTTGTTGTACAGCTGCCTTTGATGAAGGTTCAGAGCCGAAACCGGCAGGAAAATAAAATAACGTTATTACGGAACAGTACAGTTTTATGCAATTAAAAAAAATTGTACATGCTGTTGATCATCGCCCAAGCAAGTTGATCTCACAGAGTTTTGCAACTCTAATCATTTACATACCCGCCGACGTTGTTTACGTGTAAAAAGTCATATTGACGTCCAACCATATCTCCTGTGGGACTTCACTGTTTCTGTCAGGCACCGTAAATATTTAAGTAGTTTCACTCTTGGCAGGTCAAGCATCTTCATACGTGTTTCTTGGTGTAACTTTCAACTAAATCCCGGGCAGCAACCGAGTGAGAGTTTATTCTGATGAAGGCGTAAGAAGTCTCTCTTACGCGGTGGCCTGAACTATTTCTTCAAAAACTTTTGTAGTGGTAATTAACCACCGTCTGTAATGGTCTCCGCTAAAGTGCCAGACAAGTACATTTACAGAATTTCAACTGAATCTTGCTCGAATTTAGAATACAGCTCATATATCTTCATTCCTGTACTAATACCAATTCCTTTAGCTATTTTTAGTTCTAAAAGCCGTAGCTCCGTAACCATCTTTCCGCCTGTGTCTAAAAGTCATCAAGAGTAAGCTGAGAGCGGTGTCAACACATGGTAGAGGTAATATTGGATTTTTTCCAGGCATCTGCTGGCGCAGCTGTAGCCTTGCATGTACCCAGCGATTACCAGAAGTCAGTAAGCGAGCGACTTCGTCGCAACCTGTCTGCGCTGCTATTCATAGTACACTGTTACGAATTTTTAGGCTGATATGCGTGCTCTGCTTTGGTGCCAGTGGACAGGATTGTTAAAGGGCAGTGAAATGCCGTTAGCATTATCTCCCACTACACTATCAAATGGGTACAGTGATGAGCGAAAATATTACACTAGGTCAAAAGTGTCCTTACACCACCAAAATCGTACGTTTTTCATGTTAGGTGCATTGTGCTACCACCTACTGCCAGGTACTCCATATCAGCGACCTCATTAGCCATTACACATCGTGAAAGAGTAGAACGGGGCGCTCGGCGGAACTTACGTACTTCAAAAGTGGTCAGGTGATTCGTTGTCACTTGTGTCATACGTCTGTACGCGAGACTTCCACACTCCTAAACATCCCTAGATCCACTGTTGCCGATGTGATAGTGAAGTGGAAACGTGAAGGGATATGTACATCACAAAAACGTACAGGCTGACCTCGTCTGTTGACTGACAGAGACCGCCGACAGTCGACAGAGGGTCGTAATGTGCAATAGGCAGATATCTACCCAGACCATCACACAGAAATTCCAAACTGCATCAGGATCCACTGCAGGCACTATGACAGTTAGGCGGGAGGTGAGAAAACTTGGATTTCGTGGTCGAGCGGCTGCTCATAAGTCACACATCATACCGGTAAATGCCAAACGACGCCTTGCTCGGTGTAAGGAGCGTAAACATTGGACGATTGAACAGTGGAAAAACATTGTGTGGAATGACAATGTGGCGATCGGATGGAGGGTGTGGGTATGGCGAATGCCCGCTGAACGTCATCTGCCAGCGTGTGTAGTGCCAACAGTAAAATTCGGAGGCGGTGGCGTTATGGTGTGGTCGTGTTTTTCATGGAGGGGGCTTGCACCCCTTGTTGTCTTCCGTGGTATTATCACAGCACAGGCCTACATTGATGTTTTAAGCACCTTCTTGCTTCCCACTGTTGAAGAGAAGTTCGGGGATGGCGATTGCATCTTTCAACACGATCGAGCACCTGTTCATAATGCACGGCCTGTGGCGGAGTAGTTACACGACAATAACATCCTTGTAAAGGACTGGCCTGCACATCCTGACCTGATTCCTACAGAACACCTCTGGGATGTTTTGGAACACCGACTTCGTGCCAGGCCTCACCGACAGACATCGATACCTTTCCTCAGTGCAGCACTCCGTGAAGAATGGGCTGCCATTCCCCAAGAGACCATCCAACTCCTAGTTGAAAGTATGCCTGCGAGAGTGGAAGCTGTCATCAAGGCTAAGGATAGCCCAATACCATATTGAATTCCAGCATTGACTATGGAGGGCGCCACGAACTTGTAAGTCATTTTCAGCCAGGTGTCCGGATACTTTTGATCACATAGTGTATGATCACCTGCTTAATATTGTGCTGGTCCACATCTGGAACGCGAAACAGCAGCGATTCTGCGTCTTGTGGATTCGACAAGTTCTTGGTAGCTTTCCAGAGTGATGTTGCGCCAGATGTGTATACACAGGTCACGCAAAACCGCTAGCACTGTGCTGGCTCCCTATTGCACCCCAGATGTGTTCCACCTGTTTCAGACGAGGTGAATTGATGGCCAAGACGTCAATGCGAGTTCACTAGCGTGCTCCTCATAACAATGTAGCACGATTCTAGTCTCGTGACATGAACTGTTATCCTGCTGAATGATGCCATCGCAGTCACGCATGAAGAATGCAGACGGTCCGCAATAACTTTCACGTAGTCTACAGCTGTCATGGTGCCTTCGATTACTGTGCCATGCCTCTTGGAACCACAGGTGAATATTCCCATGTATGTATGTATTAAACCGGGGACCTAGAGAGGACAGAGAGGCTTCGTTCCGACGTTCAGCGGTTCACAACCCCACAACAGGCCACATCAGTCCACCCACCCCACCGCCGCCCCACACCGAACCTAGGGTTATTGTGCAGTTCGGTCCTCAGTGGACCCCGGGAACGTCTCATACCAGTGTAACCCCAAGTGTTTGCGTGGTGTACGTGTACGTCGAAACAGTGTAACTGAGGCAGAATAAGGGGAACCATCCGCCATACACAGAAGTAGATGGAAGACCGCTTTAAAAACCATCCACAGCCTGACGGCACACCAGACCTCGGCACTAATCCGCCGGGCGGATTCGTGCCAGGGACCGGCAAGCCTTGCAGCTCGGGAAGCAGCGCTTTAGACCGTGAAGGTAGCCGGGCCGGCTGAATATGCCCCATACTAGACTTGGCCACTGTTTCTATGTTTCGATACAGTGTATCGATACGTGGAACTGTTTCAGTGTTTCGAAACGGCAATGGTTCACTGTTTCGAAATAGTGGTATTTTATTCCTATCTGTCTCGGATAACGGGACCAAATGTGATCTCGAGCCAAACACGGAAACTGTTTCGATGTTTCAAAATAACGCTGTTTCAGTCCACTTGTGCTTGGGACGGACTAATTGTATCGAAACAGTGATGTTTCATTCCGCTCTGTCTCGGACGAGATACGGCACAGATACTGAAACACATTTAACATACCACTTCATGAAACACTTTCAAGAGTGACGAAGTCTATTTGACATTCAACAGCATGAAGCTTAAGATTTTCGAAAATAAAGCTTCGTTTCTAATTGACTGCCCTATTCCGAAATGGCGTAATATCTGCTTTACAAACTCTAACCAAACAGTAAAATAACGCACACTATTCGCATTCAAAATAATAAAAGTGTAAAAAACATTCAGTTAAATTACACATCTTTTATAAAGACACTTCTCTGTTCATGTACAGCAACCATATTAAAAAACGCAAGCAAACCTACAACATTTGGAATTAAAAAAAAGGTGTAGAGTTACAGTTTTTAGACATACAAGTATACCACGTATAATAGCAAGCAGTCTGCTTGACGGATCACTAATGGTGTAATAGTGAATGGGAAGGGCTGAGAAGCGTGGTGGATTTATAGTAATGGTTCGAAACACCTTGAGGGACAAAAGTCTTTTATATTTTGTTATTTATTCGAATTATGTGGCGTGATTTGTGAACCTAGAGTCAATATGCCTATTCTCCGCAATGATTCCTTTTGTGTCCATGGAAATTAGCAGGATAGGTATATCACCCATGCTAATGGAATGTAGGAATCCCAGTAACGCATCCGTTGTTTCTGCAATTTGCTCCCGCCTCCAGTTCCATTTGTGGTGGTTCTTCTGGCTTCAGCTATGGCGTTACGAAGCCTGGTGTGGGATTATTCTATGAAGATGAATCCTGAGAAAATTAAGTGTAACTTGTGCTCGGCAGTGTTGTCGCTTAACAGTAATTCAACCTCTTGCTTAAACAGACATTTGCGACATAACCTTCCAACTGTTAATTTATGTGAAACTTGTTCGAAACGAGTTTTTATAAATCTGGGCAGTGACGAAGCCAGTTCAGCTTCCAATGCAACTGTTCAGGAACTTGCCATTTCAGTGCATGTGCGTCAAGATGAACAATCCATGCAAGAAATACCCAGCACTTCCACGAGTTCAGTTCTGGGTAGGTGTGGTAGACAAACAAAGATTACTGGAGCAAAAGTGGAGTCAATAGTGGAATTTTTCAAAAGAAGTCCTCAAGCACTTGACAACTTACACAATATTCAGAAGTAAATGGGGTTCTCTATTTTAACACCAAAACAAGATTACCCTACGAGATGGAATTCCATGTATGAAATGTCTGACAAGCTTTTAAAAATCAAAGAGCCTTTGCAAAGCACCCTCGCCATCCTCAGTGTGGATTCACAAAGAAAACTGTCGAATGAAGGCTGGTAAGTTATTGAAATACTTTCTGAAATACTATCTCCTTTTGAGCAAGTCACAACAGAAATTTGCAGCGAAAGAAATGTAACGTAGTCAAAAGTTGTCTTATTAAGCTAAGGTTTACAGTGTCATTGTCTGAGACGGAAAAACTCAAATTTCAGCAATGAAGCCATTAACACAGTAACTGCTAAACTTGAAGATGGAGTCTGTACCCACCTCGTTCAAAAGTTTACAGAGAAAGCAATTGTTTGTGAAGCAACATTATGGGATCCTCGCTTCAAGGAGCACGAATTTCCGAAAACTAGGCATCGATTAAAATAAACAAAAAATGTAATAAACAAGTGCTGTGCAATACGACATAAAACCACTCGGTGTTCAAGAGACAATCCACCACAAGCCAAACAAGTTGTCGTGAGCACTTTCAACTCTAGCAGTGGCATCATTTGGCAAGGTTTTGCTCAGGCAGTGTAGAAAATCCACATGCTGCAAGTATTGTCGAGTTTGATAAGTATATGAAGACGCCACTGATACACAGATCACAAGATCCATTGCTGTGGTGGAAAGTAAATCATGTGCTGTTTCCTACGCTGTTTGAAACAATGAAACGACGCCTGTTCCATGTGAGCGCATATTTTCAAAGCAGGGACAACCAGTAACAGAAAAACGATCCCATCTTTCAAGCGAAAAAGTATAAAAAATGATATTTCTTAACTACAACTTAGAATAGGTACAGTAGACTACTCAGAAATGAAACAGTAAAACTTTAGTTGATTTTATTCTCCTCTGGACGATCTGCACTGAATTGACTGTATTTTGTTTAGTCGACTAAATCTTACATGTAGCTATGTTACAAGAACATTTTTTTTCAAATTTGTTGCTCACCATTCAGTGAGTTTAATTTTTTGAGTATATTAATTTATTTATGTGTTTTGAGAATAATTATCTTCTTTAGCAAGAATTTTAAGTACTACCATGGCGTGGGTATCACAAAGCCATTACACTATATGAATTGTTTTAAATTTTAGGCTGGATTTCATACTTCAAGGAAACATACCGATCTCTGCATTTCAAATGGTTCAAACGGCTCTGAGCACTATGGGACTCAACATCTTAGGTCATAAGTCCCCTAGAACTTAGAACTACTTAAACCTAACTAACCTAAGGACATCACTCACACCCATGCCCGAGGCAGGATTCGAACCTGCGACCGTAGCAGTCTCGCGGTTCCGGACTGCAGCGCCAGAACCGCTAGACCACCGCGGCCGGCTCTGCATTTCAGTTACCTTGACATGTTTTAACACGTTTTCCATTTCTATCAAGTGTTCATATTATGAGCTGTATCCAGTTGACTTGTGAATGTATGGTGAAAAATTGCCCTACTTGACCAATGTGTTATATGGTCCAGTCTGTTACGGTAAGTTTTTGATCTGTGTGTATCAATCACTTTGCAGTCCTGCTCTGTGACAAACAACGGAAAATTTAACTGAGAGAGTAAGAAAAATGTGAGTAGCACACACATAAACGTTAATTCAGTGCCTCGCTTCCCATAACGCTATCTCAATAAATTATATCTCATGATATGCCTCTTCAAGAGCACATACATATTATCACTCATAAAACCTATCAAAATTAGGAGCTAGAATACAGGGAAACAAGTTTGGCCAACCGAGCGAGGTGGCGCAGTGGTTAGACACTGGACTCGCATTCGGGAGGACGACGGTTCAATCCCGCGTCCGGCCATCCTGATTTAGGTTTTCCGTGATTTCCCTAAATCACTCCAGGCAAATGCTGGGATGGTTCCTCTGAAAGGGCACGGCCGACTTCCTTCACCGTCCTTCCCTAATCCGATGAGACCGATGTCCACGCTGTCTGGTCTCCTTCCCCAAAACAACCAACCAAGTTTGGCAAAATCTGTTATGTCAAATATACAAACTCTCTCCTCAGCTAATTGGAAAGAACAAAAGTCACAAGACTCGAAATCATCGCATTTGCTGCAGGAAATACGAAACTGCCAAGCCACCCAAGTGAAAGCTTCATACTTTCTGCGATATAATTGGAGCTCTCGCACCTCATTTGTGCTTATATGGAAATATCTGTATAGTGGACACTCAAGATGATATAATGCGTAGGCCTATACAATTTCAAAACACAAACTGTTTCACTGTTTCGAAACATTACATTGTACTGCTTCATTTGTTTCGAAACAACTGTGTGTTTCAGTTTGCCCATCTCTACCCCATACTACTACCCTTAACGGCCAACGTCGTGACGCGCTGCATTTTGCGACGAGACTTTTGCCTAGATGACGACATATCTGTGGACGACCATCGACCTCGTGTAACAAGAAACTTGATCCATCCGACCAGGAAACAGGTTCCCACTGATCCACAGTGCAATCTCGATTAGCATGTGCGCACTGCAATTATAATTGTCGGTGTAGTTACGACAGCACGGGAACACTTAGGGGATGTCTGCTGCAGATTTCCATATTCCACCACATACAATGAATTGTGTGGCTGCACCAGATGCTGCCAGACCTGCCACAGAGCGCCTCATGTCCTACTTTATAGAGCGGTCAAGCCTGTGACCTCACAGTTCTCTGATGAGGCATGAAAGTACCCTGCTGTCGCCCACCTGTTGCTTCACCGCCCTTCAGCAGTTTTCCATAGCTGCTCACGACAGTAGCACGCTAACAGCCGAGCAGCGTTGCTCTTTCCGAGATACTCTTTCCCAGGCGCTGGACCATAATAATCTGCCCTTTCCAAATATCGCTTGTGTCGGTGGGTTTCCCTATCGTCGCTAGAATGATTCGCATTCGTTTCTGCTCCGCTTACCTATGTACTTTCTGTGCAGTCCTAAAGCATCGACTGCACACCGAATAGCACAGCGACGCGAAATGTCATAAAGAAGGCGCTGATCGGCGCGCCAATGGAAAGAGTGGGCAGCGCCACATCTCCAGGAAGATAAGAGTTCAGCGCCACCTGTCAACGCTGACTTAAGGAGCCGGCCATCGCTGGTCGGGTCCAGATCGGTCGCAGACTTTGAGAGCATCAGTACTGATTAATATCAAGACGATAATTAGCCTTCGTTCTGCGAGTGGTAATAGTCACTAAAAGTAATTGCCTGTAGCAGGCACAGGAGGCACATCAAGTCACCTCATAAGGAGAAGTTAAGTTATGTTTCTTTCCTTTTTAGAAATAAAGTGTTCTATTAATCTGCAAGTGTTATGTACAGACCATTTTCGATTCTTGCCACCGGTCATCGCAACTTCTCCCCTTCCTTGTTTGTGTCGGTGCTGACTCCCACAGAAGCCAACGCAACACTTTCCTTACTGCGCTGGGCAGTGGTCATAATGTTTCGGCGCATCAGTGTGCTTTTCCTTTGGACAGAGATTGTACTGCTGCACACTGTTAAGCTTCTTCTGATCATTGTTTTCCCGCATTCTGCACTGATAGATGTCTGAAGAGTTCGGGCTGTTAGTATTTTCTGTTTGGACATTACTATTCTTACAGTTCTTACAACAAACAATAGTGTGTAGCACTGCAGTAACCAATCTGTGGTGAATGTTGTGTTGTCTGTTTGTTTTTGGACCCTTTGCGACCGGTTTGCTGAAACCGAATTCCCCCAACAGATTTCAGAGGTTGTTCAAGGATATCTTCCGAACATTTTGGTATAAGGGGCCGGTGGTCTCCAGTGGCTCATTAGAGAATAATTTTTCTTCACTTGATTTCTTACTTCGGTTTATCTTTGTATCTGTTGTTGTTGTGGTATTCAGTCCGCAGACTGGTTTTATGCAGCTCTCATGGTGCTCTATCCTGAGCACGCCTCTTCATCTCCGAGTAATTACTGCAACCTACATCCTTTTGAATCTGGTTACTGTATTCATCTCTTGGTCTCTCTCTACGATTTTTACCCTCCACACTTCCCTTCAGTACTAAATTTCTGATCCCTTGATGTCTTAAAATATGTCCTACCAACCGATCCCTTCTTCTAGTCGGGCTGTGCCATAAATTTCTTTTCTCCAAATTCTGTTCAGTACCTGCTCATTAGTTACGTGATCCACCCATATAATCTTCAGCATTCTTCTGTAGCACCATATTTCAAAAACTTCTATTCTCTTCTTGTCTGAACTGTTCCTCGTCCATGTTGCACTTCCATACTTGGCTACACTCCATACCAATAATTTCAAGGCCGCGTGGGATTAGCCGAGCGGTCTTAGGCGCTGCAGTCATAGACTGTGCGGCTGGTCCCGGCGGAGGTTCGAGTCCTCCCTCGGGCATGGGTGTGTGTGTTTGTCCTTAGGATAATTTAGTTTAAGTAGTGTGTAAGCTTAGGGACTGATGACCTTAGCAGTTAAGTCCCATAAGATTGCACACACATTTGAACATTTGAACAATAATTTCAGGAAAGACTTTGTGACACAAATCTATTCTCGATGTTAACAAATTTCTCTTCTTCAGAAACGTCTTTCTTGGCATTGCCAGTCTACATTTTATATCCTCTCTACTTCGACCATCATAAGTTTTTTGCTGCCCAAATAGCAAAACTCATCTACTACTCTGTCTCGTTTCCTAATCTAATTCCATCAGTATCACCTGTTTTAATTCGACTACGTTCCAATATCCTCGTTTTGCTTCTGTTGACGTACATTTTATATCCTTCTTTCAGGACAATGTTGATTCCATTTAACTGCTCTTCCAAGTCCTTTGCTATCCCTGACAAGATTACAATGTCATCGACAAACCTCAAAGTTTATATTTCTTCTCCCTGAACTTATGTTCCTACGATTTTTTCTTTTGTTTCGTTTTCTGCTTGCTCAGTATACAGCTCGAATAACATCGGGGCTAGGCTACAACCCTGTCTTATTCCCTTCTCAACCACTGCTTCCATTTCATGCCCCTCGACTCTGCCATCTGGTTTCTCTACAAGCTATAAACAGCCTTTAGCTCCCTGTATCTGTACTGCACTGATAATACCTGCACAACAGTGCAAGTGCTGACGGCATGAGCTATGTGTCCTGTTTGGAAACACATTTATTCCGTTCGTCCACAGTAACTGCTGCTGACAACAGTAGCATTCACTTCACTCTTCGCTCCCAAATTTTCATTCAGTTCTGCTCGGTTCTGTCCCTGTATTGTTTTCCGGCAGCATTAGTTGTGTATAAAAGTCATACACGGCAGTACTATGGATAGGTTTACAGATGATGAGTTGTCGGATATGCAACGCGGATATGGGTTCACTGAACACACTGGAAGAGCAGTACAAGAACGCTCTGTTGTGCTGTTCCCGTGGCGGCGGCAACCATATCACAATACTTTCACATATGAACATAGTCATGTACGAGAAACTGCATATTTATGTGATTGTATACAATACGCTTCCTCAATATTGTGGAGGTATTTTCACAGAAATAAAAATAAGCTGATTAGCAAACAGAATAAATCATAATTATATTAGTTCTCTGTAATGACCATGGGTCTTTTACAGTAAAATACTCAGCAAATATCCGTAAACAATTTTCGAAATTTTGTTGGGGAGTCTGAATTTCTCTATACAAGGTGTCACATTTATCTTGAACTACTCAAATAAATTTTTATGGGGAATCAAAATAAAAAATGTGTCAAGCGAATGTTGTTTAGAAACCAAAGACATTATTGCAATTACTGTTCCGCTAATTTAAATTCACCACAGGCTAGTAGGATTTATACCTTCTCTTTGTTGGTGTATATTGTAATCACACAGACCTTCAACTGAAGGCCGGTGTGCATTTAGGTTGTGTTTTTTCCATTTGTTTATTGTCAACTCCAGTAAGCGGTCGAGTAACGTTACCCCAGGTGCCTGCGCTGTTTGCTGATACTCTATAGGAGAATGAAAGTCAATTTTGTGTTGTGCTTTTAATAGCGCCATGTTTACGTGAATGGCACAGTGATTCGTTTTTGAGCAGATCTCGAGTACAGGAAGTGCATTACCGAATAAAAATATACGGTGCTAATTGAAAAAGACGTACTGCTGTTTATACCCGGTCCAGCACATTAATATGTCCATTGTTTATGTTCAGCGTTAAAGCCCAATAACTCGACTTCTATGTCACCATTTATGGTCGTCCTATCGCCCTCACCCCCACCCTTAACTACCTTGGCGTCACCCATGACCGTCGCCTCTCCTGGACCCCCCATCTCCGGACAACCCAAGCCCAGGCACACTCCTGACTCCGCCTCCTCAAGCTCCTCTCTGGCCGCACATGGGGTCTGGACCCCTCCATCATCCTCCACACATATAAGTCTCTCATCCGCCCTATCCTCTGCTACGCCCACCCTGCCTGGATCTCCGCCCCTCCTACCTTTTACAAATCCCTTCAAATCCTAGAACGCCATGCTCTCTGCCTCGCCTATCGCATGCGTCTGCCCTCCACCACGCGGATCCTGTACGACCTTATTCCGTTCCCACACCTCCTCCTTTTCCTCAAATGGCTACTGATCCTCTACACCTCCCATAATCTTGATCCCCCCCCCACCTGCTTGTCTCTCCCATCCTCTCCCACACCGGTCCGCTGCCGTGCCTGTATTCCCACATCCCACCTGCTCTCCATCTCTCCACTCTCCTTACCCTCTCCCAAGATGGCTTCCACCAGCTCCCCCTCCCTGATGATGCCCTCATCCCCTCCATCTACCCCTCCTATCAACTTTGATCCTCCTCTTCCACTTCCTGTGTTTTTTCCTTAGGACACCCTCTCTCCCTTCTCCCCCTCCTCCCTTCCTTCCCCTCCTCACCCCGTGCTTCCCCTACCCCTCCATACCTTCTTTCCTCCCTCCATCTTCTCTGCCACTGGCAGCTCCACTCTCCCCTCTCCCTCCTTCCCTACCTTTTTCCCCTTTTGGCAGGTCCCCGGACTCGCACACATAACGTGAACATTAGCGCGCCGGAGATCATCGTCATCGGTTTTGTGTGCGTGCCATCGTGTTTGTGCTTCAGTATTTTCGCCGCCCACGCTCCATCGTTCACGTGTGTCATCTCAATCATCAGTGTTCGTGTACAGTGCTGACAGTTTCTTTGTTTTTCTTCGCGTATGAACGGCTTCGTGTTTTTTTAATTACTGTGTCTACTGTTTTTTGTCCACCGTTATGTTATGTTACTTCTGTGTCTTCATTGTTTTTCTCTCTTTGTACTGCCTGTGGCTGAAGAGCGGCATAAAGTTGCCGCTGCGAGCCCACCTTGTGTAAGGTGTAAAGTGACAATAAAGAAAAAAAAGCCCAATAACATCTCACAGACGGCAGATGGCAGCACTACCAGTGGGAGGTATATGAAGCATGTAAGGAGGACATGGAAAACAGTGCAGTCGTTGTCGTAATGCGGAAACGAAGAGAATTATCTCACGTCCAAAAGGGCGTCAAATTGGCTTTCGGGCCAAGGGGAAGCATTTCCGAAACGGCTAATGTTGTAAAACGTTCGCGTGATGTGGTTAAAGCGTATCGCGTATGTCAAAATGGTGCTATTCAAAACCAGCGCCCAAGCAACTGTGGTGCACTACGAGCCATAGATTTCACGGGTAAGAGAAAGCTGCGAATAGACGTACAACTGTTGAGCAACTGACCGCCCAGATGAGCCAAGGGGTTACCAACAGTGTCTCTTCAACGACCGTTCGACGAACATTGCTGCATAAGGGCCTCCTCAGCAAGCACTTGGTTCAAATGGCTCTGAGCACTATGGGACTTAACATCGGAGGTCATCAGTTCCCTAGAACTTGGAACTACTTAAACCTAACTAACCTAACGACATCACACACATCCATGCCTGAGGCAGAATTCGAACCTGCGACCATAGGAGTCGCGCGGTTCCGGACTGAAGCATCTACGAGGATTGTTTTTAAGGAAGGGCCGTTTTTATTTTTAAAAAAAGATACAAATACTTTTGTAAAAAAACTTTTATTTTCTGATTCTACACACTTTTACCTATTTTTCTACATAGTTGCCTTGTTTATTTAAGCACTTGTCATACCATACAACTAAGTTTTTAATTCCCATTTCAAAGAATTCGGCCGCCTGCTCCGACAGCCAAGAGTTCACGGCCGCTTTCACTTCATCGTCGTCATTGAAGCGCTGCCCGCCAAAATGGTGTTTCAGGTACCGGAAAAGGTGAAAATCGCTAGGAGCAAGGTCGGGGCTGTATGGTGCATGGTCCAAAACTTCCCAGTCAAAAGAATCAATCAAATCCCGAGTCTTTTGAGAGGTGTGAGGCCTAGCGTTATCGTGCATGAGCAAAACTCCTTTTGTCAGCATGCCGTGCCTTTTGTTTTGAATTGCTCTGCGGAGCTTCTTTAGAGTTGCACAATAGGCATCTGAGTTGATTGTCGTTCCTCGTGGCATAAAGTCCACTAGCAAAACACCGCGCCAGTCCGAGAACACAGTTGCCATAATCTTGCGCTTTGACAGCGTCTGTTTGGCTTTGACCTTGACGGGTGAGGTTGTGTGTCGCCATTCCATCGATTGTCGCTTGCTTTCGGGAGTGATATGGGATACCCATGTTTCATCTCCAGTGACAATTTGACTCAACATGTCATCCCCTTCTTCCTCGTAACGAATCAAAAAGTCCAATGAAATGGCAAATCTCTTCCCTTTGTGGTCCTCTGTGAGGAGTCTGGGTACCCACCGAGAACACAGTTTCTTAAAGTTTAGGTTTTCAGACACAATTTTGTACAAAACCGATCTTGAAACTTGTGGAAATTCTAAAGAAAGAGTGGAAATTGTGACTCTTCTCTCCTCACGAATCTTTGTTTCGACTGCAGCCACTAAATCACCAGTGATCACAGAGGGCCGGCCTGAGCGTTCTTCGTCATGGACGTTTTGACGGCCATTTTTAAACTCTCTAACCCAATGACGCACTTTACCTTCACTCATTGCATTCAAGCCATAAACTTCTGTTAACTGACGATGAATTTCTGCAGCTGATAGGTTTCTCGCGGTCAAAAAACGTATCACTGACCGTATCTCACACGCGGCGGGCGATTCAATAATCGTAAACATTATAAAGTAGCACAGCGATGCGTACACGTCAGCACAAGAGCTGCAACTTGCATCAGTGTGAACGGGAAGAATGCCAGCAAGTGGCGCGGTGGCTTGTTGCGGCGTCCGCGCGAACTACGGGACTATACGCGCGAACGGCCCTTACTTAAAAAACAACCCTCGTAGAATCGCTCGGCCACCGCGGCCGGCTAAGCACTTGGTCCACGCACAAGCTGACTGCTGTTCATCCTCGACGAAGGCTGGAATTTCACGCCAGTACCACAACAGGACGTCCACAGAGTGGCGACAGGTGGCCTTTTCAGATGAATCAAGTTTTATGCTCCATCGGATACATGGCAGTTGGCACGTACAGTGTGAAACATCTGAAAGAGAACACCCTGCAACTACGATATGGCCTGGGGAATGTTTTCATAGAATTCCCCGTGTGATCTCGTCATTCTGTAGGGCGAAATGAATCAACAGAAGAATGCATCTATCCTTGGGGGCCATGTCCACCTCTACATGCAGTTTGTTTCTCCTCGGCACGGTTGCATCTACCACAAAAAATGTGTGACATCGTATGGGACTTAACTGCTAAGGTCATCAGTCTCTAAGCTTGCACACTACTTAACCTAAATTATCCTAAGGACAAACACACACACCCATGCCCGAGGGAGGACTCGAACCTCCGCCAGGACCAGCCACACAGCCCATGACTGCAGCGCCTTAGATCGCTCGGCATCTACCACGAAGGCAATGCAACGGATCACACAACTTGCAGGGTACGCCCGTAGTTCGAAGAGCACCGGAGTGGGTTTACCATACTCCACTGGCCACCAGACTCCCATAATTTAAACCCAATCGAGTCGATAATCTGTGGGACCACCCTCATCGGGCTGTTTGCGCGAAGGGTCCTCAACCGAGAAACTGCGCAGGCATTGGAATCGGCTTGGCTCCAAATTCCTGTTGCTACCTTCCAGAACCTCACTGACCATCTTCCTGCAATTCTCGCAGAGCTCTGCGCTGCAAAAGGTTCAGGCTTTTGACAGGGATCACATTAACGTGACTGGTCAGTGTATTTTCGCAACGAATGAAGTTACAAGAGGTAATCGTGCTAATTAACATCACACTGATAGCTAAACAACATTTCCTTGATACCTTTTATATTTTCTTTCTGGGCAAAAAGTTACTTGGGGTGATCAAGATAGATGGGATACACTGAATAACCTGAAAAATAAGGATTGCGATATATAATGATGTATGTTTCACTTCTACTTTCACAATAATGCTGAGTACAATGCACAAAGTATACAAGCAATACCAGCGCTTGGTAAGGAAGGAAGAACATTGCAATACACCCAACACCCCTCCTCATACCCCTCTCCCTTCCACGCTGCTCCTCTCACAGAGGCAGTCCACGAACTGGATGGGGATTGCTTTTCTTTGTTTTCCTTATACTGTTATGTCAGCAGTCAATAACATCACGATAAATAATAGCTCTATTGTTAAGCTTTGTTGCAATTATATTTTGTTTTTATGAGAATGGACACGTCTGATATATCAGTAATATTTATCTATATCTATATGAGTACTTTGCAATTCACTATTAAGTGCCTGGCAGAGGGTTCATCGAACCGCCTTCAAGCTATTTCTCTACCGTTCCACTCTCTAACAGCGGCGTGAAAAACGAACACTTAAATCTTTCCGTCCGTGTTCTGATTTATTTTATGACGATGACCATTTCTCCGCATGTAGGTGGCTGACAACGAAATTTTCCACACTCTGAGGAGAAAGGTGCTAATTGAAATTTCATGAGAAGATCCTGCCACAACGAAAAAGCCTTTCATTATTGCCACCCCAATTCGCGTATCGTATCCGTTGCACACTCTCCTGTATTTCTTGATAATGGAAGACGAGCTGCTCTTCTTTGTACTTTTTCGATGTCCTCCGTCTGACGTATCTGATACGGATCCCACACCGCACAGCAATACTCCAGAAGAGGGCGGACAATCTTAGTCTAAGCAGTCTCTCTAGTAGATCTGTTGCATTTTTTAAGTATTCTGATAGCAAATCGCACTCTGTGGTTTGCTTTCCTCTCAGCATTATCTATGTGATCGTTCCAACTCACGTTGTTCGTAACTGTAATTTCTAGGTATTCAGTTGAATTTGCACCCTTTACATTTGTGTAATTTATCGCGTAACCGAAATTTACCGGATTTCTTTTGGCACTCATGTGGACGATTTCACACTTTTCATTATTTATAGTCAATTGTCAATTTCCGTAGTATACAGATATCTTTTCTAAATCATTTTGCATTTGGTTTTGATCTTCTGGTGACTTTACAAGGCAGTAAATGGCAGCATCGTCTGCAAACAATCTAAGAAGGAAGCTCAGATTTTCTCCTAATTCATTTATGTACATCAGGGCCTGTAACACTGTTTTGGGGAACGCCAGATGTTGCTTCTGTTTTACTCGATGGTTTTCAGTCAGTTACTACGTACTGTGACCTTTCTGACAGGAAATTACGAATCCAGTCATACAACTGAGACGGCAGTCCATAGCCATGCAATGTAATTAGAAGTCGGTTGTGAGGAATGCTATCAAAAGACTTATGAAAATTTTAAAATTTGGAATCAATTTGACAAGCCCTGTCAATAGCACTCGTTACTTGGTGAGAATAAAGAGCTAGTTGTGTTTCACAAGAACGATATTTTCTGAATCCATGTTCGCTTGTTGACAATAAATCGTTTTCTTCGATGTAATTCATAATATTCGAACACAGTAAATGTTCCGAAATATTACTGCAAACCGACTTTAGAGATATGGTTCTGTAATTTAGGGGATAACTCCTATTTCCTTTCTTGGGTACTGGTGTGACTTGTGCAAATTTTCAGTCTTTAAAACGGATCTGTGGACTCGCATAGTTTTAATGAATCTTTCCTTCCTTTTGCTATCTGTGGATTTCAGTAGCCTCTACAAATATATGCTCATGTGTCACAATTGCTGCTTTTGCTCTCAACTTGTGAGTGATGTAAACAAATGGTATGGCCTCAATCATTTCTACATCTCCTTTGTAGACTGAATGCATTTTCACTTCAAGCATGTTCGACCAATGCAGAATATTTTATGTCCGAATTTTTGTAATTTTTTCGACGAAAGGAGCTGAACACAAACTACAACCTTATATATTTTACATTAATCTTCGCACTGGAGAAATGACACGAAAGAATTAGGTATAAAGACATATCACATAGTTAGAAAATGGAATGTTATTCTTCGACAAGTACACTCCATATACGCCCACGTTGCACCGTGAACAATGAAGTGAACAATTTTGTAGGCCATATTTGGATTGTATGCCTGAACTAACATACACACAGATCCTTCTAAGACTCTGTGTGTCTGTTCATTAACGTACAAACATTTATACTACCCAAATGCTGCCTGGATGTTTGTTATCATGTTTCAGGCAAGAACAGTCGTCAAGATCACAATACCTCGTATTAAATTGGACAACAGATACGGAGACAGTTCTAATATTCTGCTTGCCTCTTGGCCGGATTGAAATCCTGGTGTATTATCAAGCTGCGCCCATGTCGATCGTTCAGATGTCATTCGTCGCGAAACGCGGGATTAATCGTGGTGTCGACTTTGAGGGTTCATTGTTCCACTTACTAATAGATGGTTTGTTGGGTCTGGTGAATTCTAAATATTTCAGCCAGTATTTTCTCTGTTTGATTGTATGATGTATAAGTAAATGCGTTTAATTTGATACAGTTCCATAACTTTTTCGGTCAATGAACTGTTTTCCTCTTTCCTTCAGACAGGTCAAACTTCCGTTCTCAACCTTACCTTAGGGGAATATTCAGTTACGAGCATTTAAAATGTACCGATAAAGCCATAAATACTAACATTTGCAATACAGTAGATGGCAAGAAGAAACATAAAGATCTAACTCACAACGTTCGCCTGACAAACAACAGTAAGTGTGCAGTTACAGAACCAATAAGAACAAAACAGGTAGCCTACGGCTTCAGGCATGCTAATGTAATGACCACGAAGTAATAGTTTCACCGTAGTTATTTTCTCCTCTATCAGTTGCTAAGATTTTATAACTTGCAAATATAGAGGCTAATAGACTTTCACTCCCTTGAATAAATTAAGTTCAATGCTTTTACTGCAGTTCCTTACGACACGGTGTATCAGATGCTCGGAAACGTACTAAAAAAACATTGCTGGTTTACCGATCAGGAGACAAACTATGAAACGTCTCCTTTGGAAAATTTATGAATTACTGTGCTGGTAAACCCCTTACGTTATTTGATTTTCAAACAGCTGAGCAAAACTGAACGTACTCAGACATTTCTCTCTTTACTTATTCTGATTATCACTAAACTGACACACAATATTTTTAGCGCAACGCAATCTGACTTTCAATAATCCCTACAAAAGAATGGCCCTAACAATAACCTATGCCTTTCATGAATCACTTACCTCACAAAAATCTTCGTTACTCGAACTACTACAATACAGCGAGCGCCAATACTGGCAGCTAAATAAAAGATTCTAACTACTGAAGGCACTAACTACTGATAGGCATAGTTAGCAAATGAAAGATTTTGATAGAGAACAAACAATGTATTTACCTTAATAGTGTTCAAAAGTCATAATATATATCAGTTCATGATATCCAGTATTACAAATTTACTCTTTCTGATTGACACACGTCCAGATTGTCCGCTCTCAAAATTCTGCCATCTCCCTTCCCACATCCACCACTGCTGGCGGCTCACCTCCAACTGAGCAACGCTACGCGCTGTTCACATCCAACTATGTAAGTAGGCTGTTTAGGTTTTTATGTTGGTAACGTAACGTAGCGCTCTGTATGAAAATCACTGGCTGTGCTGTGTGCAGTCTGTGGCTGCTTGGCATTGTTGGAATATTCGCTATTGCAGTGTCGGGCAGTTGGATGTAAACAACGCGTAGCGTTGCGCAGTTGGAGGTGAGCCGCCAGCAGTGGTGGATGTGGGGAGAGAGGTTGCAGAATTTTGAGAGCGGTCGATCTGGACGTGTGTCCATCAGAAAGAGTAAATTTGTAGTACTGGATATCAGGAACTAATGGGGTCATAAAGCTGCTGTATCCTCTCCTGGGACAAACTTGCCCACAACTGTTGCAAGTGGCCCTTGTTATGATAGTACTGGCACTGGGACGCTGCTAACGTCCGTGCTTTTTCCACAAATGTTCTACTGGGCACAGATCTGAGGATCTTGCTGGCCATGGGAGTTCTGAACATCACGCAGACAGTTCACAGAGCCATGCGCCATGTGTGAACGAGCATTGTTTCGTTGAAATGTGGCCCCACGGAACTGTCACGTGAGAACAACACATGAGGACGCGGGGTGTCGGTGACGTACCATTGTCAGAGACCTCTCGGTTGCTACCAGCATGACCTGAACTCGTATCCGATGGCTCCCATCATCACGACGCTCGGAGTAACACTGCTGTCTTCCCAAAACACTGGATGAATGGCACTTCTCCCCAGGTGTTCTCAGCAGTCGCTGACAATGGTCTCTCGGGGCAGTGTGGAACGGCGATTCATCGCTGAACACAACACGATGCCATTCATCATGCCTCCTGGTCATGGCACCACTCCAAATGCAGCCATTTGTGTTGTGGTCTTAAGGACAGCCTGCGCATGTACCGGCTGCTGTTAGTCTCCGACCAGCGGTGCAAGGAATGCGTCACTTAAGTTAAAATCTTCTGGGTTATTCGACCGCGTCATGTTTCTTCTAAAATGATCGACGTTTCGACCCCTCTGCTGGGATCTTCCTCAGGATCGTCTGGTGTCTACTACTGCTAGAACACCGTCAGAAACGAGTGTCGCGTCCTCTTATAAAGGGGGAGTTTTCAAGCGTTCGTGTTGGAGAAGTGATAGTATTGGTTAAAATTCATATGGCTACCATTGTGGGCCAAAGGCATTGGCTAATATTCCCGCTCTGATGCAGAAGAAGGGCCGTCGTTGGCTCATTTCCTGTGGATACCATTGGCGGTCCATCGTCATTGGATAGAAAGGCACTATTCCATACTTATGCTGGAGAAGGGTTATTGGCTGAAATGCCTGCTACCGCTATTGTCGTCATCAGTGGCTAGATTCGAAACGGACAAAGCTAGAGAGGGCGAATGTTTACACAAAATATTATTGTCCGCCGAGGTGACTTGCAGTGCGTTGTTTATGCCGCTCACACAGCGCGGCCGCGTATTTACTTCCTTGATGGCAGGGAGCCACGATGCCGGAAGCCTATAGCCGTCCTCTCTATTGAAATTAGACGCATTCTTAGACATTTCAACCGCTTCTCGGACCTTTCTTCTATAAATGGTTCAAATGGCTCTGAGTACTATGGGACTTAACTGTTGTGGTCATCAGTCCCCTAGAACTTAGAACTACTTAAACCCAACTAACCTAAGGACATCACACACATCCATGCCCGAGGCAGGATTCGAACCTGCGACCGTAGCGGTCGCGCGGTTCCAGACTGTAGCGCCTAGCACCGCTCGGTCACTCTGGCCGGCCTTCTATAAATGTTTGTTTCTTTAGCCAGTACACGTACGTTTTTAAAGTCGATGTCAGAGCCACAGTTCTCATGATGTTCCGCTACTGCCGATTTTGCACTTTGTTTTAGCCGCACGTGCCGTTCGTGTTCCTTAATGCGCTCTTTAACAGTTCTTCCCGTTTCGCCTATATACACTTTGCCGCAGCCACATGTCACTTGATAGGCGCCTGCATTGTGGAGGCAATCAGGTGCATCCGTTTTCCGTCGGAAAAAGTTTTCTGTTTTGTTCTGACTAAAGAAAGATGTCTGAATACCATTTTAGAAGAAACATGACGCGGCCTAATAACCCAGAAGATTTTAACTTCAGTGACAACGGCCACGAAAGCTGGCAGACTTACATAATCCGTCACTTGTTCTCGGATGGCAGGCGCAGTTGTGAATGGCTTACGATGTGCTTGGTGCACAGTTCAATCATTCTCCTCTCCATCTCCCCCCCCCCCCACCCCCCTACCACCCTTGAGGTGATCTGACGTGGTTGGCTGTAACCTTGACGACGGGTATGCCTGATGATGATGATGATGGTGTGTGGGGCGGTCATCAGCGCTGGTACAATGTCTCAATTTTTACACAGTCCACTTTTTTTCAAAGTCCGGAACCGCGCGACTGCTACGGTCGCAGGTTCGAATCCTGCCTCGGGCGTGGATGTGTGTGATGTCCTTAGGTTAGTTAGGTTTAAGTAGTTTTAAGTTCTAGGGGACTGATGACCACAGTAGTTAAGTCCCATAGTGCTCAGAGCCATTTTTTCAAAGTCCCACCTAGCCACTGTCACGAATGATGATGATGATGATGAAATGGTGAAGACAACATAAACGCCCAGTCCCCGGGCAGAGAAAATCCCCAACCTGGCCGGACGAGTTTGCCTTCCCTCATGTTTTCATGCATTCCATCATTGGGCCACTGCCACATCTGAATGCCCCACAAATCTGGATACTGCACGATTAGACCAGCTGACCAAATGGAGACTCACCATGAGGCCCTCTTTCAGACTCTGTCGGATTTAGATGAATCTGCCTCACACCGTACTTGGCATCTCCGTAACCTTCACAAAGATCATTCAACATCTGACTCTTTACGCCTCTTATATACCCTAAAAGGCCAGGCAGTAACACTAAAAGCGAACAACACTAATGCACTCGGATGGCAGTTCTACCAATCACAGAGAATTGCAACTCGCCGACGCTGTGTTAAGTGCATGAGGTTACACTGACATCTAACTTTGTCTTTTGGGTGCTTTATTATTTTTTGTGAGCCTGTGTAATTTATTGCCCTGCACAATTACGAGCAGAGTAATTTCAAATGAAATGACCGGTTTCGGTCCGACAGCGGACATCTTCAGTACATAAAACACATGGCGAGGTCAACCTCAGTGTTGCGGAAACCAATTGTGACACTGCTTCCTAAATGTGCGCCATAGATTAGATTATATTAGATTAGTACTTGTTCCATAGATTACGAATACGACACTTCGTAATGATGTAGAACGTGTGAGGTTAATTAAATGTGTCTATACAAGATATTACATTACACAAAATATTACACGACATTTAATATTTAATGACACTTAATATTTTTTTGAGTGGGGGATGGGGAAATTACCCACTTACTATATCAAAAAATTTATCTAATGAGTTGAAGGAGTTGAAATTCAGCAATTCTTTTAATTTCCTTTTAAATGCTATATGGCTACCTGTCAGACTTTTCATGCTGTTACGTAAGTGACCAAAGACTTTTGTGGCAGCATAATTCACCCCCTTCTGAGGAGGAGACTAGTGTTTAACGTCCCGCCGACAATGATGTCATTAGAGACGGAGCGCAAGCTCGGGGGAGGGAAGGATGGGAAAGGAAATTGGCCGTGCCCTTTCAAAGGAACCATCCCGGCATTTGCCTGAAGCGATTTAGGGAAATCACGGAAAACCTAAATCAGGATGGCCGGAGACGGGATTGAATCGTCGTCCTCCCGAATACCCCCTTCTGAGCCAAAGTTAGATTTAACCTTGAGTAGTGAAGATCATCGTTTCTCCTAGTGTATTTTTTGGCGACATGACACTTCTTCCAGCAAGGTTAGCGATACTATAACGAAGAAATCCAGACAATAAGCTCATTTAATCTCTGTGGTAGCACGTATGGCGCTATTAATCTTTTATCGAGAAACCTGCCTGTACCCTAGTCGAGAAACGGCACAGATAACCCTCTCTGCCATTTCACTGAGATTTTCGTTAGTCCACACTTGCTGATAATGAAAATTCACAACACCATCTCTTGTGAACCGCGTCTCGTCAGTAAATAAAACATTAGACGTAACTGTGGATGTGCAGCACACTTTTGCAAGAACTATTGACAGAACTGATATCTTCCATGGTAGTCCTTAGGGGATGAAGGTAATGATGATGGCATAGATACAGCAACTGTTCATGAAGTAGTGCCAGACAAGAGGATGACTCACGCATTCCGCTGCTGCTAACTGTCGCACACTGGTTCCAGTAGTATTTTCGTCCACTAAATGTAGCACACATTCCTCCATCTCAAGCGTGCGGACAGGGCGATGTATTCCACAGTTTATTTTCTGGGTTGCTAGGGAACCCATGTCCCTAAAACACTGGAAAAACCGACCGTACAGCTTATTAGATGGTGCTCTGCGACGTGGATATTTTTCATCGTAGAGGGCACGTGCTTGATGCCTACTTGATATTATTTCCACGATATCACTTGTGGAGTAGTAGGCATCGATTGCTAACAAGAAGTGGGAAAGAGAAGAGAAAATGCACTGAACCGTTCTTAAGTACAAACAGCACAGTAAACAGTATAGATAGAAATGAAATAATTTGTGTGAGTAGGTAAGAGATCATGGTGAAATCCCAAAGCAGCAAGTAATTTACTGTAGCGCGCTCTAAAACACTTTAAACTGCAGTGCAACAGAAGTCAATCCATACACCTGTTGCAAACTACCTAACGCCCTGTGTTACATAAAAACACTCTGTCGATCCTGTCGACGGAGCGCCAGTAGAGCAGCTCTGCACCTATGTGCAGCCAAACATCTTTCTGCGCCTTACTTTGAACAAATGTTCAGGTCTGAGGACGTATGCATTTTCGGACCTACGTGCGTTTATTGGATTAGTTCGTCTCTTTTCGTCAAGTACTACCAACTCTCAAAATATTCGACAATCTTTCTTAATGAGACTTTATGAACGTGCGTAATTTTGAGTGTGTTTTGCACTCAAGGAATAACGTATTTACAATTGTGCTTTCTTGCAGTTTATGTTTGTGAAATTTTTTATACTTCATGCAGGAAATAAACGACACAGCGTTCATTGTTTGCCGCCAACTTTCTTCTTATAAAAACAAATTGACGGCGAACGAACATTTATGGCAAAATAACTGAAAATTCAATTAAACAGTGTTGTGCGTCTTTAATATTAGTCAATGAATTTAAGTTGTGTCTAAAAATGTCGTTCTTCAGACTTGCGTTTTCCTCAGCTTGTACGTCAACTGAGGACAACGAAGTTATGAAACAGGTATCTAATCAACTTTGTTAGTCATAGGAAATCGGATCTGCCTATTATCCAAACAATGGTTCAAATGGCACTAAGCACTATGGGACTTAACATCTGCCATCGGTCCCCTTGACTTAAAACTACTTAAACCTAAGGACATCATACATATCCATGCCCGAGGCCGGATTCGAACCTGTGACCATACAACAGCGCGGCTCCGGACTGAAGCGCCTACAACCGCTCGGCCACAGCGGTCGGCGCCTATTATCCAAACAACTATAATTTTTATACACAAATGTTTCAGCATCTTTCTCCCACCATCAGTGGTCTCTTTTTTTAAAAAATTGCGGTTGGTCCTATTTATTGCAAAGCTTGCTGTGAAATGCCTGCCTGAGTGATGAAATCGTCATCATTTGGTTTGTCAGTGTTTATTATATGTGCAATACAAAATCAATAAAACAAGGGTAATGGAATGTGTTCGAAGTAAATCAGATGAAGCTGAGGTAATACGACACTAGAAGTATAAGATGAATTTAGCTAGTTGATCAGAAAATTAACTGATGATGGCCGAAATAGGGACATCTAGTATAAATTTCTGTGTTACGAAATCGTTTCTGAAGGTATTTGCCTGGAATGTAGCCACGTATGGAAGTGAAACGTAGACCATAGGCAATTCAAACAAGGAGAAGACAGAAGATTTGAAGTATGGTGGCACAGAAAAATCCTGAAGATTAGATGAGTAGATAGAATAACAGATGTGGAGGTACTGAATTGAACTGGAGAAAAAAGGAATTTGTGGCACAGCTTGACTAAAAGTCGGGATCAGTTGACAGCGAACATCCGTGGCGTCAACGAATCGTCTGACACTGGGAGGGGTAGACGGAGACCAGGTTTTGAGTACAGTAGGCAGGTTCAAACGGATATAGGTTGTGGTAGTTACGCAAAGATGAAGATGCTTGCACACAGACTAGCATGGAGAGTTGCATCAAACCAGTCTTCAGACTGAAGACCAAAACAACAACAACAACAACAACCACCTAGCATACGCTTCACATCACACCTTAAATATTTATCACTACATATCATCATGTCTCTAAACAGTTGGGCACCGCGCTTGCCTACAACGTTACGTCGACACTCTTTTTTAACACGCTATGTAATTTATCTATCATCTAGAGATGATAGATAAACTCCAGTGGAAGACTCTGCAGGAGAGACGCTCAGTAGCTCGGTATGGGCTTTTGTTAAAGTTTCGAGAACATACCTTCACTGAAGAGTCAAGCAGTATATTGCTCCCTCCTACGTATATCTCGCGAAGAGACCATGAGGATAAAATCAGAGAGATTAGAGCCCACACAGAGGCATACCAACAATCCTTCTTTCCACGAACAATACGATGCTGGAATAGAAGGGAGAACCGATAGAGGTACTCAGGGTACCCTCCGCCACACACCGTCTCGTGGCTTGCGGAGTATGGATGTAGATGTAGATGCAGATGTAGCAGAAATGCCATATTTCGAAAGTACAGATTTTTCATGTTGTAAAATGAAATTTGGAAGGTCGCTCATACCTTTTTTTTTCAGAATGTCTCTCGTGGATGTGACGGAGCTGTACACGAAACCTAATCCTGCCGGAAAGGTGACTCTTGAATCACAGACACCATGGATACCTGTCTAGCGGCCCGCACGACTTGACCGAAGCTACTGGCGCGGCAGCAGCCGCCGTCGACTACGACGCATTGTCTCGGCCCTGTTTGTAAACATGTTTGCCGCGCAGCGGGGCGGGTCAAGAGCGCTGCGCCGTGCTGCGCTATTTGGGACGTCAATGTCCCGCCCCGCTTACGCAGCAGACGTGTAGCACAGCACGCGCTGACTCGACGTCAGCTCTTTTCGTCCCTACGACTGCAGTGCTTAGGGAATGATGTCCAGGAATCGACAACATCACGGATTTAAGTTCGCGCGACTGTTAACGTTGTTTTGCCCTCAGCACCTAACGTCTACAGTCTGTGTACTGTAGCCAAAGCTTTCAGACGTACATATCCACAACCACGGAGTCACACACGACTTAGGGCCACCGCAATTTACAGCGACCTTTTTAACACGATGAGATACCACTCGTATGACAGTCGTAGTATCCATTACTACCGATTTCTGTAATTTTTGCTGGATTGCTTCAACTCTGTTATAATGAATATTAATCTTTCTCAACGAAGATATTATATCGCTGGTGCGAATCTTGCCTCCCAGCGCTTGTTTTATCCCTCGATTATGTTAAGCAACACACTCTAGCCTGGACGTATTGGCGAGCAGCACGTAATTTGGATAGGTCTCGTAATTGCACGTATTACTCTACACACATCAAAAGACGTTTTGCATCGCCTCTGTTCCGAGAGTTCCGGAACCTGTACAGAAAACTGGAATAGAAATCAGCAAAAACAACATTTCCGCCCTTTTTATTGCTCATGAAAACCACGCATTGCATGTTGTACCACCATACAGCGAGACCTTCAGAGGTTGTGGTCCAGATTGCTGTACACATCGGTACCTCTAATACCCAGTAGCACGTCCTCTTGCATTGATGCATGCCTGTATTCGCCGTGGCATACTATCCACAAGTTCATCAAGGCACTGTTGGTCCAGATTGTCCCACTCCTCAATGGCGATTCGGCGTAGATACTTCAGAGTGGTTGGTGGATTACGTCTTCCATAAACAGCCTTTTTCAATCTATCCCAGGCATGTTCGATATTGTTCATGTCTGGAGAACATGCTGACCACTATAGTCGAGCGATGTCGTTATCCTGAAGGAAGTCATTCACAAGATGTGCACGATGGGGACGGGCGCCAATTGTCGTCCATGAAAACGAATGCCTCGCCAATATGCTGCCGATATGGATGCACTATCTGTCAGAGGATGGCATTCACGTATCGTACAGTCGTTACAGCGCCTTCTATGACTACCAGCGGCGTACGTCGGCCCCACATAATGCCACCACAAAACATCAGGGAACCTCCACCTCGCTGCACTCGCTGGACACTGTGTCTAAGGCGTTCAGTCTGACCGGGTTGCCTCCAAATACGTCTCCGACGATTGTCTGGTTGAAGGCATATCCGACACTCATCGGTGAAGAGAACGTGATGCCAGTTCTGAGCGGTCCATTCGGCAAGTTGTTGGTCTCATTTCTACCGCGCTGCATGGTGTCGTTGTTGCAAAGGTTGACCTCGCCATGGACGTCGGGTCGGGAGTGAAGTTGCAGCCTATTGCGCACAGTTCGAGTCGTAACTCGACGTCCTGTGGCTGCACGAAAAAGCATTGTTCAACGTGGTGGCGTTGCTGTCAGTGTTCCTACGAGCAATAATCCGTAGGCAGCGGTCATCTACTGCAATAGTAGCCCTTGGGCGGCCTGAGCGAGGCATGTCATCGACAGTTCCTGTCTCTCTGTATCTTCTCCATGTCGAAACAACATCGCTTTGGTTCACTCCGAGACGCCTGGGCACTTCCCTTGTTGAGAGCCCTTCCTGGCACAAAGTAACAATGCGGTCGCGATCGAACCGCGGCATTGACCGTCTAACACGAGTCGTGTACCTCCTTCCCGGTGAAATGACTGGTCGGCTGTCGGGCCCCCTCCGTCTAATAGGCACTGCTCGTGCATGGTTGTTTACATCTTTGGGCGGGTTTAGTGACATCTCTGAACAGTCAAAGGGACTGTGTCTGTGATACAATATCCACAGTCAACATCTGTCTTCAGGAGTTTTGGGAACCAGTGTGATGAAAAACTTTTTTTGATGTGTGTATATTATTGGTTCGATTTTCGAGTCAGGGCCTGTGTATTGTAACCACTGCACGACGAAGAATAATTATTAAGAAATAAGACAAAATTTAAAAGGCCTTCACTTATTTGTGACGCATTACATATAACCCATCAGTGTTATACAGAGTGAAGAAAAATTCGCGCACTCTGATTTCGTAGCTTGATTCCTCACATACTAGCAATACAAAAATGTCTTTCACAAAATTTCATCCGGCACATATTTTGGGCAGTAATTGAACGTTAAAGACTGGCAATCTGGCAACACAGTAATTATTTGTACGGTAAGTACCCTGGCAGGATGTAGCAGTAGTGCTGTGCTTTGCAAATAATTTTGATGGGACCATTGGGGGAAGGTACACACAAAACAAGTTTGGAATCCAGTAGATGCAGTGGTGCAAAACAATTCGCGTCCATGACGTGCAAAAGATTTCTTCAAAAGCTGAACAAAGAAAACAATAGTATTTCCGTATCTGTGTCCATTGTGCATAACTGCAAATTTTTTGTAGAAGACCCACTGCAATCACAGTATGATGATTGAGAAACCAGACACCGTACCACACAGGTTACTTTTTGCAAATAAAAACAAATAAACCTCTACCCAGGCTCGAGCCCTCAACCTCCTACTAACCAACCATAAACGCTATCCACTGCACCCATTGTGCAGCACTGCTGTATCTGCTGACAGAAGTGCTGACTGTACACGTGATTACAGTGTTGCCACGTTGCTGATCTCTAACGTCCATTTACTTCCCAAAATATGTGCAGAGTGAAATTCCATGAGAGACCTTCTTGTATTGCCAGTATGTGAGGAATCCCACTGCGAAGTCCGAGTGTGCGTATTTTTCTTTACCGTGTATCAGGGTGTGATGGGGATAAGTGCAGATATCACCCATGTGACTGAGGACGGTGTACTGAACAACATTACATCAGCATTTACTTCTTTTGCAGACTAATCATTGTTGCTATTAGGAGTAGAATGTTTTTAGCTTGGTTAGTACCTGCAAGTACATGTGGCAAGACCAAGCCATTAATTCTCATGTTCCCCTGGGCAGCAGGTTATGTTTTGAAGTGTGGACACGTAAACGATAAACGGGTAGTCTATACTCACAGGCATAGTCCACTTAGTGGTGCAGTTATGGCCATGCAGAAAACTTCAGGTCGTAAAGTTTGCTACCTGACTGTGGGAAGACTGTTCAACACAGAGGAAAGACAGCCAATACACTGATATGTGTCCATATTAAGGTACCACATATAAAAATTATCTGCACTAATAGCGTTACACCCTATATATATATACTAATGCCATGCAGTTTGAAGGCATATTCAAATCAGGTTTCATCCGAAAGTTATTCCACGAAGATTGTTGATGACAGCGTAAGTAAGGACAATCAACTAGCATATTGAGGAGATACCTTGCCGACATGGGTATTTATATTCTGTAGGACTGAACACAAGAATATTGCAGAATTGTACGAAAGAAAACTTCTTATGCAACGATATACACTGAAGGCCAAATAACCTGGTATATGCATGCTCATTCAGATACAGGGATATGTAAACAGGAAGAATACGGCGCTGCGGTCGGCAACGCCTATACGTATAAGACAAGTGTCTGGCGCTGTTTTTAGATCGGTTACTGCTGCTAGAATGGCAAGTTATCAAGATTTTAGTGAGATTGAACGTTCTGTTATAGTCGGCGCACGAGTGATGGGACACAGCATCTCCGAGGTCGCGGTGAAGTGGGGATTTTCCCGTACGACCATTTGACGAGTGTACTGTGAATATCAAGAATCCAGCGAAACATCAGATCCTCGACATCGTTGCGGCCGGAAAAAGATACTGCAGGAACTGGACCAACGACGACTGAAGAGAATTGTTTGACCTGAAAGACGTGCAACCCTTCCGCAAATTGCTGTACATTTCAGTGCTGGGCCATCAACAAGTTTCAGCGTGCAAACCATTCAACGAAATGAGCTTTCGCAGCCGAAGGCCTACTCGTGTACCCTTGATGACTGCACGACACAAAGCTTTACGCCACGCCTGGGCCCGCCAACACTCACATTAGACTGTTCATGACTGGAAACATGTTTCCTGGTCTAACGAAGCTGGTTTCAAATTGTATCGAGCGGATGGACGCTTACGGGTATGAAGACAACCTCGTGAATCCACGGACTCTGCATGTCAGCAGAGGACTGTCCAATCTGGTGGAGGCTCTGCAATGGTGTGGGGCTTGTGCTGTTGGAGTGATGTGGGACCCCCGATACGTCTAGATACGACTCTGACAGGTGACACGTACGGAGCATCCTGTCTGATCGTCTGCATCGGTTCTTGTGCATTGTGCGTAATTCCAGCAGGACAATGCGACACCCCACACGTCCAGAATTGCTACAGATTGTCTCCGGGAACAGACTTCTGAGTATAAACTCTTCTGCTGGCCACCAAACTCCCAGACATGAATATTATTGAGTATATCTGGGATGCCTTGCAACGTGCTGTTCAGAAGAAATCTCCACCCCCTCGTACTCTTACGGATTTATGGACAGCAGCCCTGCAGGATTCATGGTATCAGTCCCCTCTAGACTACTTCAGACATCAGTCGAGTCCATGCCACGTCGTGTTGCGGCACTTCTGCGTGCTCACAGGGGTCCTACACAAAATTGGGCAAGTGAACCAGTTTCTTTGGCTCTTCAGTGTAATATTGACTGAGCCCTAAATATAATATTAGAACAATATAAGCTAACGAGAAAGATTATGAAATAACATGAAGCCATTCTTCTTTTAACTCACAGCTATTTTTAAGAAACAGAAGTGGAAACAGAAGTCTGAAAATAGTTCACGCAACGACAAAGAATATAAGATAGAGACAATGCAATTCGAATAAAATGTGATGTTCCATGAGATCCTAGTACCAAAAATTAGCGTGCGGCATTTCTTCACATTATGAATTTAGCATTATTCGCTCTAAACAGATAGTTATTTAGACTCATTATGAAGTATTTATACAGTAACACGTAATATTATCTTCAACATAGGCAGATATTCGTAAAATGAGTTGTGCATTTACCGTTTCAATAGGTGCAATATTTATTTATATTTATCATGAGATATGGATGCGTTGACACCTAATACTAAATTCACTGTTGGTGAACATACACAAATACGTTACGAAAACTCTATTAGATAGGAAGAAAGTGTAATGAAGAAGGACTACACGTTGATATCTGATACTGAAGAAAGAGAATTCAGTTAATAAAATGTCAAGCACGCTCCTATAAAATTTTCGTAGTGGCTTCGCTCTGAACCACGAGTCAATGGCAAAAATGTGTTAAAGCATTGTTTAATCAGATGGGCAAGCTGCCCAGTACAGAACTTGAGTTTAAAGATAAACAAGACCAAAGTACAAATAATGTGTAAAGAAGGAACCATCAGCTACCCAATAAGCTCTCGGAACAGAATTTTGATTTCTACGAAGAAAGAACGGTTGGTGCCTGACGTCCTGTTGACATCCAACGTCATTGCAGGCGGAACACTGTCTCAGTTGCAGGAAATCGGTAGCATATTTCTGAAGAATCAATCCTGCCGATCGCGTGAAATGGATTAGGGCAACCACAGAAGCGCTAAATCGCGATGGTCGGACAGAGATTTGAGGACCGTTCCTCCTGAATAAGAGTTCAGTGTGTGCTAACCATTGCGCCACCTCGCCCGCTACTGTCTAAGAAGTAGGGTTACACAAAAGGAGCAAAAAAGTTGAAGCATAAGCAGGTTACCTTTTCAGGTAAAAAAACTTAGCTGAGAAAATTTGTTGGTGTTAAATATTAATGCAGACGTAGGAAAGAATTGTGAAACTATAGTGGAAGTAAAACCTAGACAACGAGAAAATTAGAAGACAATATGGATGTCGGTGTTAAATATTAGCTTAGTTGAAGGAAAGAATTGTTAAACTATAGCGTCAACAAACCTGGAGTGTGGGAAAACTGGAAGATAAGATGGTGGACTCATTTGAAAAGTGTTATTGCAGAGTGACGTTAAATACGGAGAGGTATTGGACAGAATATTGAAATAACTAAGTGTAATGGCGAACTCTTGTTAGAAGGATTGGCGAGGATATTTGTTAAGACCTGCAGGGTTGGTTAACATCGCAGTTAGGCAGTAGTAGACGGGAAGCATTAAAAATAAGAGATATTTAAAAATATGCACAGATATGGACAAAGTTCGATTAACTGGTATGTGGACTGAGTAATTACAACCGTTTGGGAAAATGTTAACATATGAGCGTCTGACTATGGGTGCCAGCGTGAAACTAGTATTGACAAGGAAAGAAAACATTTCATAAGAAATTTCAGTTAGTTAGATAAGAGCCACGGAGTTCCAAGCATTCCACTATAGATAAAACAACATTGATGAGATAGACACTGGTCGGAAGATCTCAGTATGTCGCTTGACCACCTCCACGTACGACTCTAAAAATAGCTTGTATGTGGTGAGTGGCACGGATGGAAGATAACTTATCCACGATAAGTCAGAGACTCACAAGATAACAGCGTGTCAGATGCGACGCTACTGTTCGAAAGCGCCGCACTTTGAAGTCCGTCTTCCACGGCGCAGGAACGAATGAAAGAGAGTAAGCTTCCCAATAAGCTCACAAATTCTTCTGCACCTACGTGGTCAATTTGTACCAGTGTGTAATGTGTAGCCTCGCTTTTCGAATAAACCGCTCATGTCATTTACGTTTCTATAAAGTGATAAAGTACTGCACGACAGCCACGAGCTAGAAATATTCGCAGCAGTATTTGCAGATCACCAGCTACTCCTGTTTGTCAAGTACTAGGTTTGACTGTCTAAAGAGCAATGAAAAAAGAATGGCAGTGTACGAACGTTAGTCCTACATACACTACTAGAGATATAATTGCTTCTGCCCATGGCACGAGATTGGAGTGACGAAGTACAAAGCTATAAAGTAGCTATTAAGAGTCGTACAGAAGCACTGCCGGTTGTTTATAAGAAAACGACAACGCGGCAAGAAAAGCTATTGCGTCTGCTGCCACTTGCGAAGTGCCAATCCATTGTTCACGTGCTATAGGAATTCTGCAGTAGGCTGTATCAGCAGACACATGACTCTGATGTATTAGATTTCCTCTGCGTGATTGATTAATGGTATGCCTTCGGGTGTCCCTCAGAGCTGTTGATGCCGTATTTCTGTACGATAATTCGACACAGTCGTCTTCTCCACCTACTACTATAGGTACTCCCTTTTGGAAAAAAACGACATTTTGTCAGTGGAGTGAGTGATTGATTATTTTGTAAAATTTTTTTGTTTATTTATTGACGCAATCACATTCTTATGACGCAGTCATAACCAGTTTCGGCCATACAATGACCATCTTCAGATTCTGTAACAAAAGAAAATTTATATTAAAACCTAAAAGTAAATGCAATATTCACCCAGGTTTATTAGTAATCTAACTGAATTTATGCGAAATACGTATAGTTCATACCTACAGGCGGCATACACTGAACACAGGTTCATGCGTTGTCAAACTAGCTATAAAACACATTTGACCTAAATATTAATTGTAAATTTTTCAAATTTTAGGCTTATAAAAAATAAAGACCATCTTATAGAGGACGCGAGCATCTAGCACAAAGGAAGGGGAACAAAATTTATACGTACTACCTGCCAGTACTCCAATCAAACTGCGAAGCATTGTTGATGTCACGGCGCTCTTTACAGCCAGATTCGTCTCCCAGACCCGATTTACCTTTTAATGATCTTTTTCTTTCGGAGTCTGCAATGTTATTTGGTGAAAGGCACCTTGGCTTATTCTTTTAGCGTCTTCACTTTCTAGCGGATAGATGAGATGGCAAACGAGATATTAATAAACTGAATGCCTGATCCCGAGCTATGCTTAAATTGAAACCTCCATTTCTGTTTATTACGTTTCACGACATCTTCAAAAAAATGGTTCAAATGGCTCTGAGCACTATGGGACTTAACTTCTGCGGTCATCAGTCCTAGAACTTAGAATTACTTAAACCTAACTAACCTAAGGACATCACACACATCCATGCCCGAGGCAGGATTCGAACCTGCGAACGTAGCGGTCGCGCAGTTCCAGACTGTAGCGCCTAGAACCGCTCGGCCACTCCGGCCGGCCCGACATCTTCATTTCGATAGACTCCTTAATTACGTAATCCCAAAAACTTGACGTCTGCGTTACGGTAGTGGTCTGGAAGTATTTCATTTTGTGATTGCACTCGAGGCAGTTTTGAGCGACAGCTGATTTACTTGGCTGTTGTAGTCGGATGTGTCGCTGATCTTCGGTTGACCGCTGCCCGACTATTCTAATAACCTGCCCCATGTATGAAACGCCACATTCACATGGGAAGCAGCACACAACCAGCTTTCATAAGCCTAGTTCGTGTTTAATATTACAAAGAAGACTTATTGATTGCTGACAGTAGCGAAATACACTGGAAGCCGTATAGTTTGGTTAGTAACAGACTAAAAAGCCTGTAAGGATATTGCAGGGTAGGCTGTGCTGAGAAATAATTTTAAGAAAAAAAAAATTCCATACATTGTAGCATTTCCGAGCTTATTAGCGTTGAAGTTAGCCAACCAGACCGATGCGCGCGAAATTCAAGCTGTCCGGCAGAGACGGTGTCGCCAAATGCGTTCGTTTGGTTCCCTACAACCGAACAACAGAGCGATACAAAAACTGGACACGGGACGGTAGTAAGGGTCGAACCCAAGGCAAAGGCTGAGCAGTCTAGTGCGCTATCATCTACGCTCTGAAAACAACTATATCCATCTGGCGTGCCGCTTGAATTTTCGAGGGAAACGGCCTTACTGGCTAACTTCAACGCTAATTAACACGGAAACGGGGCAACGTAACGAATGTTTTCTTAAAAAGTGTTTCTCAGCTCAAACTATCCTGCAACATCCTTACAAGCTTCTCAGGCTGCTTCTGACCACACTGTATATGCGCTTCAAGAAGGAAAGAATGAGAAAACGAACGAATTGTATTTTGCGAAATGAAACAGACAAGTAAAAAAAGAAAGACAACGACTGAATGAAATTACTTGGGGATTGTAAAGCAAGAGACGGGAACCATCCTATAACTAATATAGCTGACAGCCAACGGGAATGTATTGTAAATAAAATTGGACAATAATTAAGACAGTTCGCAATTTTTGATAACCTATAGATAACTAACACTTTCTTAGAAAAAAGGATATTCAGAAGTATAAATGATCAGCTTGAGGTCGAAAGTAACTAAATGATTACAGTTTGACGGCGACGCGATGTCTATTCGACTATTATTTAGTAATTTCTGAAATGAGTATTTTCACAAGATGTAGAAAGAAATGTCACTTACGGAAATAAAGAAACTCTTGTTACAAGTTAAAAGCATATAACTATTATAAGAAAATAGAGTGAATGAACAATTGCTAAAGAAACCCACCACTGAGGATATTAGTGAAGAAGGCAGCTTTTGAAACACTCTAGAACAAGATATACAAGATATAATACGAAGGGATTAAGAATACGGAAAGAAGAATTAGTAAAAAATATTTATGGAAAAAGGAAGTATATTTGAAATAGCCATAAAAACTGCTGGAATTAACAGCAGAAAACAATGGGAAAAGGGTAATTACTAAACGAGCAAGTTGGGAGAGATACATAAACAATCTAGAAAATGACATTCGTGGACGAAAAGCCGTTGTCGATAAAGCAATCAGACATTGAAACAGACAAAAAGTATTAGATATACTAATGTTAGCAGAATTAGAAGAAGCTTTTAAAACAATGAAAAACAGAAAGTCACCCGGGGTAGACAGCATTAACAGCGAGTTCTACTAAAATTAAGATTTTTGCATTTCCTAACTTTGTGCTGGAAGAAAGCGAAAATATCGGAGATCAGGTCTACAAATATTGTGTACTCAATTTTTAAGAAAGGAGACAGAAAGTACTGTAATAATTGTAGGGGAATAAGTGATTTATCAACTGGGTATAAATTACACGTAAAAATTTGTAACCCTAATGTTAAGATCAACAGCTGAAACAATTTTAACTGAAGACTGGAATGGATTTGGATTGGGCCAGCCAACAATCCACTTTGAAAATGTTGGCAAATAAAAGAAGAGAATTTAATAATGAGACACACGTAGTTTTACTGGCAGATTAAACGGGACAAATCTCTGGTAAGTAGTACAAGAAAATGGAACTCCACGATGCCCGATATGGACTGTAAAAGACTTTTAAATGAAATTGATTTATAATAAAAGCAAGGAACGAGATAAGTAAGACTGGCAATACAACCAAACAAAACGTTAAACAAGGTCACAGTCTTTTCCTAATTTTATTGAGTTTGTAAATATAAATGGCATGATTGATAAGTGAAATGTGGAAACAAAAAACAACAAACGAATAAAATTAGACAAGGACCATTACATAAAGATATAATGTATGACGACAACCACACAATAGTGACCACTTCAGAAGAAGAATTACAAAGAAATATTTTTAAATTAAACCAAATTGGTCAAAATTATAATTTCAGAATATCTGTAGAAAAGACAAACGTAATAGCACTCCGAGGAAAACAACAGTGCAATCAGAAATACTGATTAAAAAACACGCTAGTGGAGCGAATAAGTAATTTTAACTACCTGGGCTGCAACATTTCTTTTGGTTATGGTACAGGTTTAAAGAATAGCCAGCAAAATTTCAGGATTTCCATGGAACAATAAAAAGAACGTTCAACAAAAAGCCAACTAGAGAAATACAACTGGAGTTCTATAAAACACTAGCTGTTCCTGTGCTGCTTTACTTGTCTGAGGCTTGGATGGTAAACAACGAAGACACAAATCGCATACTGACGTCAGAAGCGAAACTCTTCGGAACAGTTGAAGGATGTGAACTAAAAGATCGATCAAGAAACTAAGATAGCAGAAATGAGCTTAAAATAATTGCGATAACAGAAAAAAATCGATATATATATATATAAATAAAAATGGAAGAAACTTGTAGACAGAGTGCAACAAGGCATATATCCTATAAAAGCTTTGCAATATGCACCAAAGGGGTGAGGGACGTAGGTAGGCTCAGCAAAGCTACGAAGCTGAAACCAGACCAGGTTTCTCTGACTCAATCCGTTAATGTAGATGTTGGTGTGACAATAATACGTTTCCGTAGCAGTATACCGATCTTTCCGAAGATTATGCATGTATAAAGCAGACAAGCAATTGTTGGCTGTTCTTTTCCTTTCTTAAACTCAACCTGTTCCTCAGGCGTTGTTGATCTTGACTGGAACGCTCAGTTTATTGATCTGAACTCCGTTGTAATTCTTCGGCGATGTTCTTGTCTGACAACGTTAGAGCTTTGTGGACCAGTCTGTAGCACTGAATTTCTTTGCAATGGGTGGTGATGGCTCGAGGGGAAGAGAGAAAGGCCAGTGTTCTTCGATTTTCTGTATCCATTGTGACACATTGATATGTCTGCTCTTCTCTCAACGAACACGTAAATGTCGCAGGCACTCTTCTTCGGATTCCGGATGAATTTTATATGAGGATGTCCAGAGTTTAAATGCTCCAAGAGCTTTCCATATAGTAGAATAACAAACGTGTCGTCTACGCATCTGTAGAAACAAGTTGGCTAAAATTTGACGATTTTTAGTGCGTTTGCTTCAAAGTGCTTCATGGGTATGTTCGCCACGACAGGCGGTAACGAACTATCCATCGAAACACCATCAGTTTGTTCATAACATTTTCCGTCAGACAGAAAATGAGCGGTCATGAAAACGTGCCTAAAGAGTTCAGTTAAACAGTTGTTGATCTTTTCTGCATTAAAATCTAAGGATTCATAAATCGGGACTCTCTTAAAGAGGATGACCGCATCGAAACTCCGAAAGACAAATGAGCAAACAATTAGCGTCAAAGGAAGTAGTGAGCGTGTAGCCGAATTCGGCTATATCCTCATCAGTCTCTACTTAACACATATGCTACAAGGAAATTTTATTTAATTTTTTCTAGCTTATAGTACAAACTAAACCGTGCCTGAGGGTTGCATATACTTTTCACCACATGCTTTCTGTGCATCACTTGTTTTTGTTTCTGCATGTTCCCTGTAGATGGCAGACTCGGCTTAAAAAAAATCTGTTTATGACAACGTGAGCACGTTTTCGAGAAGTAGTAGAGGTAATTCTATTTGTTATTAGGAACTTTAAATTAGAATGTGTTTAGAACATGCTGTAATATGCTAATACCAATAATCCCCGATTCTTTAAAGAATATAACTCTCATGTATGAAACAGCTACACATTTCTGATTACAAATGAGTTAATGTTTTAACTATTTGACGTTAAGTACGGTACGTCACTAGCAAATAGATTAGTAAAATTTTGAATGTATCTGTTTAATGTTAGGTGGACGTTGCGAAGTACTCTAATTATCAAAAACTGGAAGAGTATAGACTGTGTAATTTGAGCTCCATTTTAAGTAAAAGCTGTTTTCGACACATCTCAATGTTTATGGCTTCAAATCTCCTGAATAGTGCGTCGTACAGCGCGGCCCCCCCCCATGAACTATAGACCTTGCCGTTGGTGGGGAGGCTTGCGTGCCTCAGCGATACAGATAGCCGTACCGTAGGTGCAACCACAATGGAGGGGTATCTGTTGAGAGGCCAGACAAACATGTGGTTCCTGAAGAGGGGCAGCAGCCTTTTCAGTAGTTGCAAGGGCAACAGTCTGGATGATTGACTGATCTGGCCTTGTAACACTTACCAAAACGGCCTTGCTGTGCTGGTACTGCGAACAGCTGAAAGCAAGGGGAAACTACGGCCGTAATTTTTCCCGAGGGCATGCAGCTTTACTGTATGGTTAAATGATGATGGCGTCCTCTTGGGTAAAATATTCTGGAGGTAAAATAGTCCCCCATTCGGATCTCCGGGCGGGGACTACTCAAGAGGATGTCGTTATCAGGAGAAAGAAAACTGGCGTTCTACGGATCGGAGCGTGGAATGTCAGATCCCTTAATCGGGTAGGTAGGTTAGAAAATTTAGAAAGGGAAATGGATAGGTTAAAGTTAGATATAGTAGGAATTAGTGAGTTTGGTGGCAGGAGGAACAAGACTTGGTGGTCAGGTGACTACAGGGTTATAAACACAAAATCAAATAGGGGTAATGCAGGAGCAGGTTTAATAATGAATAGGAAAATAGGAATGTGGGTAAGCTACTACAAACAGCATAGTGAACGCATTATTGTGGCAAAGATAGATACGAAGCCCACGCCTACTACAGTAGTACAAGTTTATATGCCAACTAGCTCTGCAGATGACGAAGAAATTGAAGAAATGTATGATGCAATAAAAGAAATTATTCAGATAGTGAAGGGTGATGAAAATTTAATAGTCATGGGTGACTGGAATTCGGTAGTAGGAAAAGGGAGAGAAGGAAACGTAGTAGGTGAATATGGATTGGGGCTAAGAAATGGAAGAGTAAGCCGTGTGGTAGAATTTTGCACAGAGCATAACTTAATCATAGCTAACACTTGGTTCAAGAATCATGAAAGAAGGTTGTATACATGGAAGAACCCTGGGGATACTAAAAGGTTTCAGATAGACTATATAATGGTAAGATACAGATTTAGGAACCAGGTTTTAAATTGTAAGACATTTCCAGGGGCAGATGTGGACTCTGACCACAATCTGTTGGTTATGATCTGTAGATTAAAACTGAAGAAACTGCAAAAAGGTGGGAAATTAAGGAGATGGGACCTGGATAAACTGAAAGAACCAGAGGTTGTATAGAGTTTTAGGGAGAGCATAAGGGAACAATTGACAGGAATGGGGGAAAGAAATACAGTAGAAGAAGAATGGGTAGCTCTGAGGGATGAAGTAGTGAAGGCAGCAGAGGGTCAAGTAGGTAAAACGACGAGGGCTAGTAGAAATCCTTGGGTAACAAAAGATATATTGAATTTAATTAATGAAAGGAGAAAATATAAAAATGCAGTAAATGAAGCAGGCAAAACGGAATACAAGCGTCTCAAAAATGAGATCGACAGGAAGTGCAAAATGGCTAAGCAGGGATGGCTAGAGGACAAATGTAAGGATGTAGAGGCTTATCTCACTAGGGGTAAGATAGATACTGCCTACAGGAAAATTAAAGAGACCTTTGGAGATAAGAGAACCACTTGCATGAACATGAAGAGCTCAGATGGAAACCCAGTTCTAAGCAAAAAAGGGAAAGCAGAAAGGTAGAAGGAGTCTATAGAGGGTCTGTACAAGGGCGAAGTACTTGAGGACAATATTATGGAAATGGAAGTGGATGTAGATGAAGATGAAATGGGAGATACAATACTGCGTGAAGAGTCTGACAGAGCACTGAAAGACCTGAGTCGAAACAAGGCCCACTGAGTAGACAACATTCCATTAGAAATACTGACGGCCTTGGGAGAGCCAGTCCTGACAAAACTCTACCATCTGGTGAGCAAGATGTATGAGACAGGCGAAATACCCTCAGACTTCAAGAAGAATATAATAATTCCAATCCCAAAGAAATCAGGTATTGACAGATGTGAAAATTACCGAACTATCAGTTTAACAAGTCACAGCTGCAAAATACTAACGCGAATTTTTTACAGACGAATGGAAACACTAGTAGAAGCCGACCTCGGGGAAGATCAGTTTGGATTCCGTAGAAATGTTGGAACACGTGAGGCAATACTGACCCTACGACTTATCTTAGAAGCTAGATTAAGGAAGGGCAAACCTACGTTTCTAGCATTTGTAGACTTAGAGAAAGCTTTTGACAATGTTGACTGGAATACTCTCTTTAAAATTCTTAAGGTGGCAGGGGTAAAATACAGGGAGCGAAAGGCTATTTACAATTTGTACAGAAACCAGATGGCAGTTATAAGAGCAGAGGGACATGTAAGGGAAGCAGTGGCTGGGAAGGGAGTGAGACAGGGTTGTAGTCTCTCCCCGATGTTATTCAATCTGTATATTGAGCAAGCAGTGTGGGGAACAAAAGAAAAATTCGGAGTAGGTATTAAAATCCATGGAGAAAATTAAAAACTTTGAGGTTCGCCGATGACATTGTAATTCTGTCAGAGACAGCAAAGGACTTGGAAGAGCAGTTGAACGGAATGGACAGTGTCTTGAAAGGAGGATATAAGATGAACATCAACAAAAGCAAAACGAGGATAATGGAATGTAGTCGAATTAAGTCGGGTGATGCTGAGGGAATTAGATTAGGAAATGAGACACTTAAAGTAATAAAGGAGTTTTGCTATTTGGGGACCAAAATAACTGATGATGGTCGAAGTAGAGAGGATATAAAATGTAGACTGGCAATGGCAAGGAAAGCCTTTCTGAAGAAGAGAAATTTGTTAACATCGAGTATAGATTTAAGTGTCAGGAAATCATTTCTGAAAGTATTTGTATGGAGTGTAGCCATGTATGGAAGTGAAACATGGAAGATAAATAGTTTGGACAAGAAGAGAATTGAAGATTTTGAAATGTGGTGCTACAGAAGAATGCTGAAGATTAGATGGGTAGATCACATAACTAATGAGGAAGTATTGAATAGGATTGGGGAGAAAAGAAGTTTCTGGCACAACTTTACTAGAAGAAGGGATCGGTTGGTAGGACATGTTCTGAGGCATCAAGGGATCATCAATTTAATATTGGAGGGCAGCGTGAAGGGTAAAAATCGTAGAGGGAGACCAAGAGATGAATACACTAAGCAGATTCAGAAGGATGTAGTTTGCGGTAGGTACCGGGAGATAAAGAAGCTTGCACAGGATAGAGTAGCACGGAGAGGTGCATCAAACCAGTCTCAGGACTGAAGACCACAACAACAACAACAACAGCGCGGTAATTTTTCAGATACATTTAGTGGTACGCGTGAATACTGTCTGGAAATATATTGCGAATGTAATTGGTAGTAAAGCAGTAATAATTAAAACGTCAGTCTTGAAGCTGCAATTTTACTGCATGAGCGGTAAAAATGTAGCAAGTGATAACCTTTTTTTTCTGTCATTGTTTTGTGTTGGGTGTCAGCGAGAAAGGGCTTCGTAAGGGTTTGAAATTATACGTGTAATTTATTGTGTGCTCTCATTCTCAAATACTGGAAGAATATGATACGGGTATTGGTGTACGGTGAATGACGGCGCCACAAGACATATACACCGTTTCTAACTGTATTCGGTGGCGTATTTAGTGAGAAAGGGAGATCATCCGGGTTTGTTACGCGCCTCCCCCGAAATATGAAATTATAGACATTTTTTACTGATACAGCTACACGCAATATTATAGGACTATCGGTAGAAATCAGGGGTTAACAACACCTCTGTTTCAGTATGTGAAGAAGCGGGTTGAATGCTGCTTCAGTATGCCAACAACACACTGTTTGGGAACGAATATCCGCACGAAAGAGAATCGCCGTTGTATGTTGTGATTGGTTAACAGTAAATTGAGGGTTGTACAAAGTATTAAAGGTTACTTATTTAAATAACATGCTCCATTACATAGTGATATTACATTTTTTCCGTTTTCTTTTAGTAACACATATCAATTTATCTTCAATGACGAATCAAATCCAAAGTTTACGAGCTCAGCGCATTACAGTACCCGTAAGTGCATGTCAGTGAATACAGAAATTCATATTGCGCATTATAGAGGTAGTGGACACATTCTCGGAGCATGCGCTGACCAGGGATTGTTCTGGTTTGTTTTGCATACGTTTTACTGGGCCTTTTTTTCTTCCGAATGGTTTGATGCAGCCCGCCACGAATTCCTCTCCTGTGCTAACCTCTTCATCTCAGAGTAGCACTTGCAACCTACGTCCTCACTTATTTGCTGGAGGTATTCTAATCTCTGTCTTCCTCTACAATTTTTGCCCTCTACAGCTCCCTCTAGTACCACGGAAGTCATTCCCTGATGTCCTCCTTGTTCCGTCCGTTATTTTACTGCCTAGGTAGCAGAATTCCTTAACTTCATCTATTTCGTGACCATCAATCCTGATGTTAAGTGTCTCGCTGTTCTCATTTCTACTGCGTCTCATTATCTTCGTCTTTCTTCGATTTACTCTAAATCCATATTCTGTACTCATTATACTGTTCATTCCGTTCAGCAGATCATGTAATTCTTCTTGTCTTTCACTCAGGATAGCAATGTCATCAGCGAATCGTATCATTAGTATCCTTTCATCTTTAATTTTAATTCCACTCCTGAACTTTTCTTTTATTTCCATCACTGCTTCCTACAGATTGAACAGTAGGGGCGAAAGGCTACATCCTTGTCTTACACCCTTTTTAATACGAGCACTTCGTTCTTGATCCTCTTCGCTTATTATTCACTCTTGTCTGTTGTACATATTGTATATGACCCGTCTCTCCCTATAGCTTACCCCTACTTTTTTCAGAATTTCGAGCATCTTGCACCATTTTACATTGTCGAACGCTTTTTCTAGGTCGACAAAACCTATGAATGTGTCTTGATTTTTCTTTGGTCTTGCTTCCATTATTAACCGCAACGTCAGAATTGCCTCTCTCGTGCCTTTAGTTTTCCTAAAGCCAAACTGATCGTCATCTAACACATCCTCAATTTTCTTTTCCATTCTTCTGTATATTATTCTTGTAAGTAACTTGGATACATGAGCTGTTAAGCTAATTGTGCGATAATTCTCACACTTGTCAGCTCTTGCCGTCTTCGGAAATGTGTGAAGGATGTTTTTCCGAAAGTCAGACTCATACATTCTACTCACCAACGTGAATAGGGGTTTTGTTGCCACTTCCACCAATGATTTTAGAAATTCTGATGGAATGTTATCTATCCCTTCTGCCTTAATTGACCTTAAGTCCTCAGAAGCTCTTTTAAATTCTGATTCTAATACTAGATCCTCTATCTCCTCTAAATCGAATCCTGTTTCTTCTTCTATCACATCAGACAATTCTTCCCCCCAAAAAATGTTGAAATCTGTGTGAAATCTTATGGGACTTAACTGCTAAGGTCATCAGTCCCTAAGCTTACACACTACTTAACCTAAATTATCCTAAGGACAAACACGCACACCCATGCCCGAGGAAAGACTCGAACCTCCGCCGGCACCAGCCGCACAGTCCATGACTGCAGCCCTTCAGACCGCTCGGCTAATCCCGCGCGGCAATTCTTCACCCTTCATACAGGTTTTCAATGTATTCTTTCCACCTATCCGCTCTTTCCTTTGCATTTAACAGTGGAATTCCCGTTGCACTGTTAACGTTACCACACTTGCTTTTAATGTCACCGAAGGTTGTTTTGAGTTACCTGTATGCTGAGTCTGTCCTTCCGACAATCATTTCTTTTTCGGTGTCTTCACATTTTTCCTGCAGCCACTCTCTCTTATCTTCCCTACACTTCCTATTTATTTCATTCGTCAGCGACTTGTATTTCTGTATTCTTGAGTTTCCCGGAAAATTTTTGTTCTTTCTCTTTTCATCAATCAACAGAAATATTTCTTCTGTTACCAATGGTTTCTTAACAGTTACCTTCTTTGTACCTATGTTTTCCTTCCCAACTTCTGTGATGGCCCTTTTTAGAGATGTCCATTCCTCTTCAACTGTACTGCCTACTGAGCTATTCCTTATTGCTATACTTAGAGAACTTCAAGTGTATCTCATCATCCCTTAGTACTTCCGTATCCCAATTCTTTGCGTATTGATTTTTCCTGACAAATGTCTTGAACTTCAGCCTACTCTTCATCACTACTACATTGTGAAGTGAGTCTTTATCTGCTCCTGGATATGTCTTGCAGTCCAGTATCTGATTTTGAAATCTCTGTCTGACCATGATGTAATCTAACGGAAATGTTCCCGTGTCACCCGGCCTTTCCCAAATATGCCTCCTTCTCTTGTGATTCTTGAACAGAGTATTCTAATATGACTAGCTGAAATTTATAACAAAACTCAATTAGTATTTCTTCTCTCTCATCCTTGTCCCAAGCCCGTATTCTCCGGTAACCTTTTCTCCTGCCCCTTCCCCTACGACTGCATTCCAGCCCTCCACGACAATTATATTTTCGTCTCCATTTACATCCTGTATTACCGTTTCAGTATCCTCATACACTTTCTCTACCTCTTTATCTTCAGCTTACGACGTCGGCACGTGTAACTAAACTATTCTTGTCTGTTTGCTGTCGATTCTGATAAGAACGACCTTGTCACTGTTCACAGAAACACACTCTCTGCCCTACCTTCCTATTCATAACTAATCCTACGGTTACACCATTTTCTGCTGCTGTTGGTATTACCCAATACTCATCTGACCAGAAATCCTTGTCTTCTTTCCGCTTCACTTCACTGACCCCTACTGTATCTAGATTGAGCCTTTGCGTTTCCCTTTTCGGATTTTCTAGTTTCCCTACCACGTTCAAGCTTCTGACATTCCACGCCCCGACTCGTAGAACGTTATCCTTCCGTTCATTATTCAATCTTTTTCTCATGGTAACCTCCCCCTTGGCAGTCCCCTCCCAGAGATCCGAATGTGGGACTATTCCGGAATCTTTTGCCAGTGGAGAGATCATTATGACACTTCTTCAATTGCAGGCCACATGTCCTAAAGATACACATTAAGTGTCTTTTATTCAGTGGTTTCCATTGTCTTCTGCATCCTCAAGCCTTTGATCATTGCTGATTCTTCCGCTTTTGGGGGCAGTTTCCCATCCCTAGGACAAGAGAGTGCCCTGAACCTCTGTCCGCTCCTCCGCTCTCTTTGACAAGGCCATTGGCAGAATGAGGGTGACTTCTTATGCCGGAAGTCTTCGGCTGCCAATGCCGACTATTAATCAAAATTTAAGCAGCGGTGGGATTCGATCTCGGGACCGAAGACGTTTTGATTATGAATCAAAGACGCTACACCCCCCTTTTTTTGTTGATCTCATTTTGTTCTATATATTGTTCGTTGAATTGGCTCGTGGCGGACGTCCGATGACACTCGTTCAGGTTGTTCGTTGATCCGTTCGCTAAGTATTTTATTACAGAGGGCTGCTAAACCCTCTGACCGAACACGCTGAGCTACCGTGCCAGCTGCTGCTAGACCACGGGTGCAAGCCTTCTCTGAGGTACCAGTTGTTAAATTATTGATCTGTCAGTGTTGCGAAAAACCAGTGTTATTGAAGCTAGTATACAAAGTACTGATTTTGAGAGCTAAAACAATGCATCGCAAAACAAAAAGTGGAAACATTTTGAACTACTTCTCCAGAACATCATGACTAGAAGAAACCCTGTCCTCTCAGGCCATGAAAATGGATGACATTCCACAGTTGCCGCAGCTCTTGTTTTCAAACAATTGAAGCATTACTGCTAATTCAGAATCACCTTTTACGGATCATGAAGCAAAATCAACATCTTTCACTAACACACCAAGCTCTGACAATACATCGCTAGGCAGTAAATATGACATAAGTGATTGTTTGCTACCAAATAACGAAAAAGTTGATGACCACATGAAGTTACAACATTTTCAAAAACTTTTTTGTGCCCGATGCGCCGGCCGAGGTGGCCGAGCGGTTCTAGGCGCTACAGTCTGGAACCGCGCTACCGCTACGGTCGCAGGTTCGAATCCTGCTTCGGGCATGGATGTGTGTGATGCCCTTAGGTTAGTTAGTTTGAAGTAGTTCTAAGTTCTAGGGGACTGATGACCTCAGACGTTAAGTCGCGTAGTGTTCAGAGCCATTTTTTGTGCCCGATGCAACCTTCAAATTTCCCCTCATTTTGCGAAGTCCCCAATATCGTAAGTTCAACCTAAGTTGAATGGAGAAGAAATATTTTTGGTTAGTATTCTGTCCCAAAGAGGACGGTGCCTTCAGTAAGTACTGAGAGTTTTTTGCTAAGACAAGTTCGGGTGAAATTGTATGTCCATGTTGTGGTTGGAGATCTGAGGGACTTCAGCTGTATACTGATGTAATAAAATGTAACGCCTACAGCCGTCCTTATGATGTCATTTATTATATGGCTACCAGTTTCGGTGCTTCAGTGCACCATCTTCAGGCCTTAGCTGACGCTGAGGGTGTTAACTGCAACCGTAAGCACGATGCATCAGTGGCCAAGATCTCTATAACTGGTTTTCGCAGACGACCTGTATCAGCGATGTTGTCTCTCCAACCACCAGCTATACTTGACAGCTACAGATGTTCCATTTTATTACACTTCGGGTGAATGTAGTCATCAAAATGTTGGAGCCCTAGTAACCTCCAAGTTTTCGAAGTAGAAGCACGCGCTTGAACATTTCAACATCCATGCGAGCAACAATTATCATAAGGCTGCTGTAATCGATGGTGACAATTTTATAATGATAACAAGACAAAAGATACAAAACATTGCTTGGACCAAGACTTGGTAGAGCAGATGGAAAAAAATAGAAAAGGCATAGTCCCTATTATCGAGGCGGTAATTCTCTGTGGACGTCAGGGGATTGTATTAAGGGAACACGAGGACTTTGGGCCAATGAAGTTGACAAGCAGGATGACAACAACATGGGTAACTTACTAAAACATCGTGCGAAAGGAGACGAAAATATATGAGGAAGTTTGTAAGAGACTTGTAAACGCGTCAAGTACATTAGTGCCCTGTTCAAAATCACATCATCAACTGCTTGGATAACCAACTCCTGGGAGGAACAGTTCAGCACATTAATGACACCAAAGGTTTCACAGTTCTTGCTGATGAAACTGCTGACGTTGCTGGAATAGAGCAACCGTCTCTTTATGCCCATCATATTTCCATGGATTTCAAGATTCCTGAAGACTTCCTGCAATGTGTTCCAGTGTATGATGCGATTGGGAAGGGATTAGCTGGATATATAAGAATGTATAACTGAAAATTTGGTAACATTTGGTCTTCATGTGTCATTTTTGCGAGGGTTTTTACTAGGATGGTGCTGCATACAAGTTAGGAAAAGCCAGAAGGGCTCATGCATTCATACAACAGGATCACCCTTCATCTCTTTATTCTCATTGTGCAGCTTTTAATTTCACTTTGGTAGTCACTGACACATGCAACATTCTCCCTATTAGAAATTTACTAGGGACAGTGGAAATCGTACATAATTTGTTTGGGCCGCCAAAGTGTAGGTAAATATTAAACGATGCCCTTGAACCATTAAATGCTGTTCGAATCAGGAGTTTGAAATGTACCTTACTCCCTAGATGGACTGAGTGTCTTTGCAGCACACAAGACTTTAAGAAAATTTATGGTTCAAATGGCTCTGAGCACTATGCGACTTAACTTCTGAGGTCATCAGTCGCCTAGAACTTAGAACTAATTAAACCTATCTAACCTAAGGACATCATACACATCCATGCCCTAGGCAGGATTCGAACCTGCGACCGTAGCGGCCGCTCGGCTCCAGACTGTAGCGCCTAGAACCTCACGGCCACTCCGGCCGGCGGAAATTTATAGTTATGTTGTTTCAGCTCTGAGGAAGGTTCATGAATTTGACAAAAAGACCACATTCCATCATGCCTTGATCCTGTTAGCAGTAAACTCCAAGGGAGATTTTGCCGTCTGCTCAGTTAGAGGAGGGTGAGTCAAATGAAAACCTTAAATTTGTAATAACAAATCGAAATTTCGCGCCGTTGTCCTGTAAGTTGGTAAGCGTGCTACAAACAGCGTGCAGAATGGCCTGTTGGTAGCAGCATAGTGCAGATGCACACATGCCGTCGCAGTAACAGTATAAAGATGGCCGACGCACTTGCGACTTGCACCAGGGAAGAACAGCGTTCTGTTATTCGGTTTTTGGGTAGTGAAGGTGCGAAACCTATTGAAATTCATCGACGAATGAAGGTTCAATATGGTGATGCATGTTTGTCACATCAGCAAGTCTACGAATGGAGTAGGAAGTTCGCAAATGGTGTGACTCCAGTGGAAGATGCTCCTCGTCCAGGTCAGGCACAACGAGTTGTGACTTCACAGAACATTGCAGCGGTTGAAGCCATAGTGAAGGGAAACCGCCGAGTGACACTGATTGACATTGCAGCATGTTTACAGATTAGTCATGGGGCAGCACACCACATTGTGCATGATGTGCTCCAGTTTCACAAAGTGTCTGCAAGATGGATGCCACAGCAGCTGACTCCTGAAATGAGAAAACGACGTGGGAAAGCTTGTGAAGAACTTCTACGGCACGTTGACTGAGAAGGTGACGGCTTCCTTGCAAGAATAGTTACTGGGGACGAAACCTGGGTTCACTTCCACTGACTGGAAACGAAGAGAGAGAGCAAGGAATGGCGCCATTGTTCATCACCAAAACCAAAGAAGTTTCGAACAGAACCATCAGCAGGGAAGGTTATGCTGACTTTCTTTTAGGACGAAAAAGGCGTCATTTTGGGACATTACACGCGTAGAGGGACCACTGTCACCAGTGCATCATACGCAGATCTCCTAAAAAATCATCTGCAGCTTGCAATCACATCAAAGCGACGTGGATTGCTGTCAGCAGGTGTCCTTTTGCAACATGAAAATGCAAGGCCCCACACTGCCCGTACAACAGCTGCAACAATCACAGACCTGCATTTTGATTGTCTTCCTCATCCATCATACTCACCAGACCTTGCCCCAACTCATTTCCGTATGTTTGGACCACTCAAAGACGCAATGGGAGGAAAGAAGTTCCGTTCTGGTGTAGAGGTACACCATGTGGTGCATGAGTGGTTGCGCGGACTACAAAAAGAATTTTTTTAAAGGAATTTAAGCACTTTGTAAGCGCTGGAGGACTTGCATTGAACATGGGGGAGATTTTGTTGAAAAGTGGTACAGCTTTGTACCACTTCTGCACAATAAATAATATTTAAAAAAATATTTAAGGTTTTCATTTGACTCACCCTCGTACTTTATGAACTGTTTGTGTCAGGTGAGTCCACCCATCGTCAACTTCAGTGCCAAGATACATATTTTGCAGAGTTTATCAGCACTGCCAAGTGCGGTATTGCATGTCGATACAGCTCCATGGGTATCAAAGTGGACACGACATAATTGCAAGTTTCCGTCAGAGGCAGACAGCGGTCACACGACATCTGGCGGACTAAACGGAGTGCGCCCGCTGTGCCACACCCCCAGTTGCTCCGTACTACAAGTGCTGTCTGCAGCGATGTAGGGCGGCCAGTGGCAGCTGTACGGCCCACTCGCACTGAAGAGTCTCTTCGATATGTGACGCTATGCGGATGCCATCTAGATGTGACTCTGACACTATCTTTTGTGAATTTATACATAGAGCCTCATCATTGTTGACATTGAGAGCTGGACTCTTGCTGCATTATTTGTAATGAGTCGTTATATGCCTGGAGAAATACAAGTTAAGTAAATCAAAAGTCTACTATGTCAACTTGATCACTAATTGTTTTGCTCCTGTCCAGTTTTTCTATGATGACTGCTGCTGCACCACTCTGTAGCCCACTTCTCCTTACTATTGTGTACGAGTTGTACACAATACCAGAGGTCTCTAAAGGGCACTACTAGCAATGAGAGAAAATGTTGATGATATTTTCAATCGGTGTTTCTAATAAGCCAGGGAATTTGCTTCAGCTGATGGAGTTCAAACCAAGCAACTGCGTTTTTCTACCAAGCAAGCACATTGTGCAAATCAGGATATCAGTGATGATGTTGAGGGCTACTACAAAGTGTCAGTGTTCATACCCTTCTGGATGCCTTCATTAGTTCAAGGCAAATCGGTTCTTGACACATTGTGAACTTTTTAACAGTTTGAATTGTCCTCTACCAAGAAGATCTGAAGACATGGTATCATTGATGGAGTTACGAAACTCCATTAATTTTATGCTTCAGATCCGTCAGTCGCCGACTTAACAACGACAGTGGTTGAGTTGAAACTCATCAACGTCTGAGTCGACCGGAGCAGTTGCCTCAAAACGCAATGGAAGCTTTATCTGTCTGTGACCGTCAGATCTATCCGAATTTGTTTCGATTTCTACAGCTCTTGGCAACTCTACCACTGACAATGGCCACGAATGAGTGGTTTCTCCATCTTAAGTGAATCAAAACGTACCTAAGGAATACAACTAGCGAGGCATGTCGGAATGGGCTCGCCATGAAGACAATTCATCGAGAAGAAAGAGATAACTGATATTGCAAAACAAAGAGGCCACTGAATTGCTTTTGTACTTTAAATTTCTAGTAAATGGTTTAATCATTAGTCCTCTATATATGTATTAAAGCATCAGACAAAAGGAGATTTCATACACTTAAAAGTAAATTAACATGGCCCTAAACTATTAAAATAGGCAGTTAATAGAATTGGTGCAGAAAATTTTCTTAGCAATTAGATTATGTTTTATTACAATTTTTCAGACTTCATAAACTTATAAAATTCATATCATGATATAATTCATAATTGCAATACATCGTTTTCGTAATGTAATTAGTGTCCCAATTAAACAAATGTTAGCCAATGACACAATTTATTTTTATGATTTTGGATATTAAATTAGTATGAATTAATAAATTTAATTTTCAATTTGTGCTATTATAAATTGAAACAAAACTGTAAGTAGACCACTGACTGCATCACTTGTCTTATTGCGTTAAACCTTCAACAAGTGATTATACCTCTTAAAGGGCTGATTATAATAGCATTTTAAATTTTTAAATTCTGTCAACAATATATGAAATACCGAAAATCAAAGTTTTGTTGTCCCTGGAAGCCGTTAGACAGACAACCTGCAACTGGGGCCGTGAACCATAACCATGAAAATGAATTATATTAAATAATTTAGTAGTAATTAGTGCTTTCACATTTCAGTGGTGCAGTTTTTAAGTGATTAATACTGAGTTTTCTGAGTATTGCTCATATTTCAATTCTTTGCAAACGTAAATAATATTAACTTTCAGGTGTCTCAAAATCTTGGCGGATCTTACCAGAATTTTAAATTTAGTATTTTAATTTTAGTCTATCCCAGAACAATGCATTCATCCCCAACACAAACTTTTTATTCATAAATTCTTAGCTCAGGACTAAGGAGGATAAATGGCTGTATGACATCAACAATAATAATTTAAGGGTCTGGTTAGAATTCAAGCAGCTTAAAAGTGGAATTAACAACTCGGCTGAGCTCCCTGCGACACCGCATTAAACAGATGATTATGGAAAGCTATGGAACAATGAAGAATTGCAGAGTAAACAAGTTCTCGTTGTATAGCTAGACATGGTTAATTTCTTGACAGTGTCATAACTGTATAGCCTCCTCAAAACCTTTGTAACAAAAACTAAAGTTATATTATTTAATGTTCTTTCAGCACCTAGATGATGATTAACTGTTGTAAAGTAGCAGAATAAATGAAGGTCAGATTCCCTACTTACATGAGAGCTTTAAACATCGCAATGGGAAGGTGAATATGGCACGTAACTTAATTCGGCGGTAATGAGCAAATTTGCCTATCAGTATGTAATGCAAAAAGGGATGACATTCAATCGACAGTATTTAACACATCGTTCCTATAATGCATGTTTCAACAGAAGGTGAAACAAGCTGTGAGAGGCGTTTTAGTTTGGAATTCAGAGGGACGACGCAGAGGCAAGGCCGTACTACAGGGGGTACCACATAAACCACTTAAAGGGGTGTTCCAGGTGGAAAGTCAACGACCGACTAGGTGACGGACGGGGAGAGCGAGCGTAATGGCCCATCTGAAAGACGACAGGAAAGAAAGCTTTTTGAAAACTGTGTTTCGGAATTCCGAATGGAGACGAAACAAGACGAGTGACGCATTTTTGATGACGTGTCTAGCAAGTGGAACACACGTGAGAGAGTCAATGTATGGATTTAGGTGTCTAGAACGGGCACAAAACGTCCCATTGGCGGAAACGCGCTAGGAAGGAGAAAAGAGCCATAGTTTCGACGCAATTTAAAATGGTAGGAACCATGTGCGATTGGTAGAGAGAGTTTCCAAAAAATAAAAGGAACGCATCTATTGGTCGAAAAAAGACGTGACGTGAAGAACGAAAGAATCCAGATGGGAAGACAGTTCGGCTATGAGTAGGACAAGACATGAGTAGGAAATTTTCGTGGACTCTTCTCTGAACTGGCGTCAAGTGCAGAACGGAGTGCATAATGCTCTATACGACGCAGAGGAGCAATTTGTGTGAACACTGCGTTCACAGTGGCTGATACCCAGCTAGAAATTAGCTGTAGCGTCGTTTAGCTCCAACTGTGGAGAAACCAACCAGCCAATTAGTTAACTGCTCTTGTGAGAACTGAGAGGGCATTATAATATGCACGCTGCTCCAACCACGTGCGTGTATGTCGCCATATTCGAAGACTAGGGATGAGTACATGTTCTCTTGCATAACGAAAAACATAGGGGAAGTTTCTGCTGGAAAATTCAGCAAAGATGTTATTAGTTTTATAGGAATTTCAGCAGAAAAGAGCGGCCTAGCAGACGACAGCTCATCGCAGCTTAAGGAAATACCGCGTGCAGAGGCGTAAACTTGTTGGTTCACCAGTTTGCGTCCACTGTAAACTCGAGCGACCTTGGATAATCTTTCGCTCAATTTGTCACATAACTAACCATCCACCGTAGACTTGACTGTCATCCTAAATACAGTACCGAACTTTGAACCGGAATCTGACGATTTTTGTAGTACTGACCAACATCGTAAGATAATTGTAGGAACAATTTTGTAAAGAAACTTCTAGTTAAACTTTAATATTGTCGTGCTTAGGATAACTTAACCTTCTGAGAGTTAATATTTAATATACTTGTGTTTAGGATTATTTCACTTTTTGATGTTGCCGAGATGCGTTATCCTGACAACTGTTTTTTTTTTTTTTTTTTTTTTTTGTTGTTGTCACATTGAAAACTGTGTAAAAGCGTGTATTTTTGTACTAATATTGCGACATTAAACATGTCATTTCAACTTACACAGTTGTCTTCAATCCTAGAATAAGTAACCCACAAATGTTGCACCTTACACTGTAATTCTGAAATTATCTAAAATCGTGAAAGAACCTGGTACGATATTTATAGACAAATAATTAAGCACAACAGAGTGACAAAGATAAGACTTGAAAATTTTTGTAGTATTTTCTGATGTCAGTGAAGATACAAGATACCTGATACATCCTAAGAAAAGACAGTTTTTTTTAAAGAGGGATGAAAATAATCAAATCGTAATCGAATTCATAATTATCAACAGTTCCCTTTGTAGCTTCCGCTTTTAGCAGCCGATTGCTTCCTTCTGGTTCTTTTTTGTATTAACATCCATTGAGCAGATGATGTGAGTCTTCCTCTATCCTCGCTTTCTCTTTCCTTCTATGCATCTAACTGTTCTCATACTTTCCTCAGGCTTACTCATTATTTGAATAATCCATATTATTTTCATATATTCAGTTACAGCCAGTAATTGCCTTTCTTCTCTCTCATACACACCTCTTCTTTTGTGACTGTGTCATCCCATTTTATTTTTCCCATAGTCCGCTATGTTTCTAGGATAAAAATTTTAACTATCGGCTCCATAAAAATGAATTTACGAAATTAATTTTTTGTTTGTTTGCAGGAGCATGTCTGGAACCCTGGTACTCGTTGTAATCCCCATGCCACAGTACACTAGTAAGCCAGTAGAGGATTTAAAATAAAGCACCGCCGTCCACTGACAGAGTGGAGATGGGCGGTGCCATTTTGTTTGGACCCCTCTAGCGACGTACTACTGTGCTATGGTGCGTGAGATTTCAAGGTATAAAAGGGCTGCAGACACTGTGGTTCAGTCTAATGCACGTTATGAAGTCCCTGATACCGATGAGTATGGTTGACTTCATTTGTAAAAGAATAATCTCATACAAAACTATTTGTAAATTAATGTCATATTTTGCGCATTACTGCACACATTTGATATGAAGAGAAACGTAACTGTAAATGGTATAAAGTTATTTATGATATTCTAATGATTTTTTTCATCTTTATAAAATGAATATAATTATAAGTGAATTTAAATACTATGTTTTCCAGTCATTTAAATAATTAGATTCTTTACCTACAAATGTATTTATTGCTCTTTCTCACTTGGTGGGAAGAGTAGTTGTAACAAAGAGTCATGTTAAGTCTTTTTACAAAGACTGTTTCCTATTTAGTCGGAGTTTGTAGCTCATACAAGTAAATGTAACTTTTTTTGTTAACCGTTTGTTTGAAGTGTTCAGGAATACAGAAGTTAAAAGTGTGAACATTGTTATTTCATAGTTAGTGACTCACTGAACTTTTACAGCCCTGGGATGTTTCAGTTTTCTTCATGCAGGAACATCCGGATACAACAACCACATTCCAGAGACATCAAAGCCAACATATAAAATCAGCTAAGTACCCTATACAAAAAATATTCAGTGTAAACATGTCCACTTTCAAAATTCTGCAAATTGACGTTCTTCTATTGCTGGATTTGTCAATGCTCATTTGACCTTACAACATGTACCCGTAAATAAAGAAAATTTGATAACTATTTTTCGATGTTATGTTGATGAATACCCCTTGTATATTTCAAAAGCCGCAGCCGTTTCCTGACTTCCTTCTGCATGATCCAAGTTCTGGCAGCGTACAGTGTATCTTTCCAGACAAAGCACTTTATCAGCTTTTTCCTTAATCCTACTCTAGAATGCCACTTTGCCATTATTATTCACGATTTAGTGCCTGTGTTGCACCACCAATAGCTTTCTATACTGCTTCCCAGGATCGTAACATCTAGCACACATTCCAAATTCTCTGTATTCAAACTTTTTTTTACCTTTTCGTTCCCATGTCATTATTTTCTTTTCCTTTTCGTTTATTTGCATTATATAACCTTTTTCGGTAACTTCAATCTCCTGTGCAGTCTACTGGAGCCTTTTTCGTTCCCTCGTGGAACACTTATGCAAAGTGACACTTCAGCCAAGAGACATGAACATGTGAAACATACCTACATTTCTTAGAGCACAGTAACTTCAGAAATTCGAGGAGTTAGAGTGGCAGGAATTTACAGTTTCAGTGGCTACAATGCAGTCAATACCCTTCATACGTGCGGATGTCACGGTCGTTGTCCAACGCTGTTGCAAACATATAATACCAATTATTAATACGTATTAAATATAATACTACAACATGACGTAATTTCCGCACGTGTGTGTTGTAAACGTACGTTAAACTCCGGGAACGAATAGACAGGGGTGTGGTGATATGGCACTAAGACAAAAAGGAAAGAACAGTCATGTAGACACGCAACCACCTGTGGCATTATGGTCTGCATAGCTTGCGTGCTAAGAACATATTCGGTTCATACGCGGCTGTGCGCGGTTTCGTAAGTTGATATCTGTAGGTTGTGTGGACGTCAATACTGAAACCCGCAACTGTAAGTAAACCAAGTTGTTGTTCGCAGAAGTGGTTTATCTGATTTCGTTTATTTATGCCCAGTTGTTGTGAGAAGCGGTTGCCTACTGTTCGTAATCTAGCAAGGGCGCTTCGGCGACCCGTGAAATTGCTGGCTCAGTGTGTACAGTATCATTTAATACAAACGCACGGAAGTGTTCCGACGCATAGCGCCATCTAAATGAAACGATACACTGGCAACGTTGCAGAGGTGGCATAATCTCCAGGAGACCAACGGTCGTCTAGCAGTAGAGCACAACGCGGCTACATTTACATCTACATTGATACTCTGCAAATCACACTTAAGAACCTGGCAGAGGGTTCATCGAACCACCTTCACAATAATTTCTATTATTCCCCTCTCGAACAGTGCGCGGAAAAACGGAACACCTATATCCGTGCGAGCTTTAATATTCGTTGCTCACCATGTAGGTCGGCTTCAACAAAATATTTTCGCATTCGAGGAGAAAGTTGGTGTTTAAACTTCGTGAGAAGATTTCGCCGAATCAACAAACGCCTTTGTTTTACTGGTGTCTACACCAAATCCTATAAAATGAGCGTGACAGACCTTCTCGCGCTGTCTCGATAATACAAAACGTGCTGCTCTTCTTTGAACTTTCTCGATGTACTCCGTCAATCCCGTCTGGTAAGGATCCCACGCCGCACTACAGTATTCCGAAAGAGGACGGACAGGCGTAGTATAGGCGGTCTCTTCAGTAGTTTTGTAACATTTTCTAAGTGTCCTGCCAATAAAACGCAGTCTTTGGTTAGCCTTCCCCACATTTTCTATGTGTTCTTTCCAGTTAAAGTTGTTCGTAATTGTAATCGCTAGGTATTTGGTTGAATTTACGGCCTTTACATTTGACTTATTTATCGTATAATCGAAGTTTAAGGAATTCCTTTTGGCACTCATGTGGATGACCTCACACTTTTCGTTATTTAGGGTCAATTGCCAATTTTTTCACACTACAGATATCTTTTCTAAATCGTTTTCCAATTTGTTTTGATCTTATGGTCACTTTACTAGACGATAAACGACAGCATCATCTGCAAAACACCCAGGACGGCTGCTCAGATTGTCTCGTAAATAGTGTATATAGATAAGGAACGACAGACGGCCTATAACTTCTGTTTTACTCTATGACTTCCCGTCAATTACCACGAACTGTGACCTCACAGACAGAAAATCACGAAACTAGTATCGTAACTGAAACGATATTCCGTAAGCACGCAATTTGATTATATGCCGCTTCTGGGGTACAATGTCAAAAGCCTTCCGGAAATCTAAAAATACGGGATCAATTTGAAATCCCTTGTCAATAGCACTCAACACTTCGTGTGAGTAAAGAGTTGGTTGTGTTTCACAAGAATGATGTTTTCTAAATCCGTGTAGAGTGTACGTCAATAGACCGTTCTCTTCGAGGTAATTCATAATGTTCGAACACAACATATGTTCCAAAATCCAGCTGCACATCGACGTTAATGATATGGGGTCGTAATTTAGTGGATTACTCCTATTACCTTTCCTCAATATTGGTGTGGTGTGTGCGACTTCCCAGTCGTTCGAATTCTGGAATATTTGCTTTGGCTTCTCTGGTGAAGGAGTTTCGGAAGGCTGTGTGTAGTAACTCTGATTTAGCAGTACTGTCATCGATAGTACGTCCATTGCTATCGGGCAGAGAAGGCATTGATTGTGCCTTGCCACTAGCATACCGTACATACGACCAGAATCTCTTCGATTTTCTGGCAGGTTTCGAGGTAAAGTTTCGATGCGGAAACTGTTACAAGCATATCGCATTGAAGCCCTCGCTGAATTTCGATCCTCTGAAAAAAAAAATCGCCAACCTTGGAGAATTTGTATTCATTTAAATTTGACATGCTTTCTTCATTGTTTTTGCAAGTGTGTTCTGATCTGTTTTGTGTACCATGGGGTAGGCTCTGTCGTTTGTCAGATTATTTGGTATGAATCTCTCAACTGCTGTCGATACTATTTCTTTGAATTCAAGTCACATCTGGTCTAGACTTACATTGTTAATTTGGAAGTAGTGGAGTTAGTCTCTCAGGAAGGCGTCAAGCGAATTTTTATCTGCTTTTTTGAATAGGTATATTTTTCGTGTATTTTTGGATGATCCGGGGGAACAGTATTCAGTCTCGCTACGATAATCCTGTGTTCACTAATACCCGTCCCGTTCTGATGCTCGGTATTTGCTCAGGATTATTTTTTGCTAAGAGGTCAAGCGTGTTTTCACAACCGCTTACTATTCGAGTGGCCTCGTGAACTTATTGCTCGAAATAATTTTTAGAGAATGCGTTTAGCACAATTTCGGCTGATGTTTCATGCGTACCTCCGATTTTAAACATGCATTTTCGCCAACATATCGACGGTAAACTGCAGTCCCCACCAACTGGAATTTGAAATTAGACTCAAATTTTCTTTGAAGCCCCGAGTTGGGTGGTCGATAAAAGGATCCAGTTATTATTTTATTCCGATTGCCAAGAATGACCTCTACCCACACTAACTCACAGGAATTATCTACTTCAATTTTGCTACGAGATATACTACTCCTAACAGCAACAAACACGCCACCGCCATCTGTATTGAACCTATCTTTTCTGAACACCGTCAGGTCCTTCGCAAAAATTTCGGTTGAACTTATCTCCGGCTTCAGCCAGCTTTCAGTGCCTATAAGAATTTGAGTATCAGTGCTTACTTTTAGCTACGATAGCGATCACCAACTTACACATGTTTATACGTAAAATAATATATTTGTGTGTGTGTGTGTGTGTGTGTGTGTGTGTGTGTGTGTGTGCCCGCACGCGTAAGGTCAGATTGGGGAAGGATGGGAAAGGAAATCAGCCATGCGCTTTCAAAGCAACCATCCCAGCATTTGTCTAAAGCTGTTTAGGAAAAACGTGGAAAACTTCCATCTGAATGGCTGGCCGGGTATTTGAATCGCTATCCCCGCACATACGAATACAGTGTCTTAACACTCAGCTACCTCGCTTGCTTGATAACGATGCTGAGCAGCGGAGCGCCGCTGGTAGAGGCAGTGTCGATGCTAAACTGGTTGCGGAAAGGAAACACAATAAGGATCTGGAAATCAACTGGGTATTGAGAAACACCAACAGGAAATTGAGCAACTGTCTGCTGACTAAACAGAAAATGTAAGAGAACTTGGCAGAAGGCAGGCATATGGATAAATGGTTGTCAAGTGTAATAGAAAGAAAGCAGAATCATAGCCATTACGTTCAAAAAATGGGTGTGTAAAGGGGAGAAGTTTTCATACTCATTTAGCAGCGCACTTGTTCATTAAGGCAGTCAGTATTCTCAGAACACAACAGCGAAGTCTCGCACAATCAATTTGCGAATGTAATAGCTTCGCTTCAAGATATTTTAAAAATATACTTTCGGTTGTCTTTGCTAGGTATCTACAGAACACTTGTTCGTCTCCGAGACTTAAATCGACAGGTTTATCATAAGTGCATCCTGATTAATTGGCTTCATGGTTAACCAATTCTTAGGCTGGACACAATGAGGGCATCTCACGACAGTTACTATCTTTTTCAAAGGTTCATGGAGTGTAGCCATGTATGGAAGTGAAAGGTGGACGATAAATGGTTTAGACAAGAAGAGCTTTCGAAATGTGGTGCTACAGAAGAATGCTGAAGATTAGATGGGTAGATCACATAACTAATGAGGAGGTATTGAATAGAAATGGAGATAAGAGAAATTTCTGGAACAACTTGACTAGAAGAAGGGATCGGTTGGTACGGCATATTCTGAGGCATCAAGGGCAGCGTGGAGGGTACAAATCGTAGAGGGAGACCAAGAGATGAATACACTATACAGATTCAGAAGAATTTAGTTGCAGTAGGTACTGGGAGATGAACAAACTTGCGCAGGATAGAGTAGCATGGAGAACTGCATCAAACCAGTCTCTGGACTGAAGACCACAACAACAACAACAACAACAACAACATTTTTTTAAATTATAGGATCATAAATAGCGTTCACTTTTGTCAATTTGTCAAAATCATTTTATCCTTTTCAGGTGGAAAATACTGGCGCAAGAAATAAGCCAAGTTAATGAGTTGAGGTATTCGTGACCCGTAAATGCTTGTTTTGATCACCGGATGAGGCGACGCTGAGCTGTTAGTTATAGGGAGTTATCGGAAAAAGTTATGGAATGCAAATAACATAACGAGACGCCATTCGTCAGCAGCCCTGTTCACGGCACCACTCCAAACACTGCCGTTGTTTTGCAGTGTTAACAGCAGCAGGCACTTGGGACGATAATTACTTACTCTCGTTTTCGGATGGCAGGCGCAGATGCGAAAAGGTTACGATGTGCTCGGTGCACAACACGGCAACCCTTCCTTGCGATGGTCAGACGTGATCGACCGGAACCCTGACGACGACTATGATGACCTCCCGGCTAGCCGCGCGGTCTAACGCGCTGCTTCCCGAGCGGGAAGGCGTACCGGTCCCCGGCCCGAATCCGCCCGGCTGATTAGTGTCGAGGTCCGGTGTGCCGGCCTGCCTGTGGATGGTTTTTAAGGCAGTTTTCCATCTGCATCGGCAAATATGGGCTGGTTCCCCTGGTGGGTTCGTGTCGAGGTCCGGTGTGCCGGCCAGCCTGTGGATGGTTTTTAAGGCAGTTTTCCATCTGCCTCGGCAAATGCGGGCTGGTTCCCCTGGTGGGTTTGTGTCGAGGTCCGGTGTGCCAGCCAGCCTGTGGATGGTTTTTAAGGCAGTTTTCCATCTGCCTCGGCGAATGCGGGCTGGTTCCCCTGGTGGGTTCGTGTCGAGGTCCGGTGTGCCGGCCAGCCTGTGGATGGTTTTTAAGGCAGTTTTCCATCTGCCTCGGCGAATGCGGGCTGGTTCCCCTGGTGGGTTCGTGTCGAGGTCCGGTGTGCCAGCCAGCCTGTGGATGGTTTTTAAGGCAGTTTTCCATCTGCATCGGCAAATATGGGCTGGTTCCCCTGGTGGGTTCGTGTTGAGGTCCGGTGTGCCGGCCAGCCTGTGGATGGTTTTTAAGGCAGTTTTCCATCTGCCTCGGCGAATGCGGGCTGGTTCCCTGGTGGGTTCGTGTCGAGGTCCGGTGTGCCGGCCAGCCTGTGGTTGGTTTTTAAGGCAGTTTTCCATCTACCTCGGCGAATGTGGGCTGGTTGCCCTTATTCCGCCTCAGTTGCACTATGTCGGCGATTGCTGCGCAAACACTGTCTCCATGTATGCGAACACCATAATTACTCTACCACACTAACATTTGGGGTTACACTCGTCTTCGTCTGGTATGAAACGTCCTCGGGGAGAGGGGGGGGGGGGAAGGGGTGTCCACGGGGGGCCTAACCACACAATTATTCTAGGTATGGTGTGGGGCGGCGGTTGGGTGGGTGGATTGCTGTGGCCTGTTGTTGGGTTGTGAACCACTAAGGGCTACGGCGGGATGAAGCCTCTCCGTCGTTTCTAGGTCCCTGGTTTAATACATACTATACACAATGCTGACCTCACGAGTTTCCATGCTGTCTACCATCTGGCCACTGTTACATCCTAATGCCGCACAAATCTGCATATTACACGATTCGACCGGATGGTCAAGTGGAGACTCACAATGGGTTCCATTTCAAACTCTGAGAGTTACAGATAACACTGTATCGCACTAGTATGCGATAACTCGAAGTCCTTCACAGTTATCATTCAGCATCTGACCCCAAGCACGCCCCTGATGCACCTTACCAGGCCTGGTAACAGCACTGAATACAAACAACACTAATGCGCTCTGGTGGGCGTTCTGCCAGTCACGGAGAATTGCGTTTACGTACCCACCGATGATGCGTATGTGTACCTAATCCTGTCTTCTGGTTGCTTCACTCTTCTTTTTGTCAGGCAGTGTATGTCAAAACCAGTTCCTAGTTGCACTGTTACCGACGACTGTGCCGCTAAAGCGGAGTTATTGAACGCAGTTTTCCGAAATTCCTTCACCAGGGAAGACGAATGGAATATTCCAGAATTTGAAACACGAACAGCTGCTAGCATGAGTTTCTTAGAAGTAGATAACTTAGGGGTTGCGAAGCAACTCAAATCGCTTGATACGGGCAAGTCTTCAGGTCCAGATTGTATACCGAATAGGTTCCTTTCAGATTACGCTGATACAATAGCTCCCTACTTAGCAATCATATACAACCGCTCGCTCACTGATAGATCTGTACCTACAGATTGGAAAATTGTGCAAGTCGCACCCGTGTTTAAGAAGGGTAGTAGGAATAATCCATCGAACTACAGACCTATATCATTGACGTCGGTTCGCAGTAGGGTTTTGGAGCATATACTGTATTCAAACATTATGAATCACCTCGAAGGGAACGATCTATTGATACATAATCAGCATGGTTTCAGAAAACATAGTTCTTGTGCAACGCAGCTAGCTCTTTATTCGCACGAATGTCTGTCCGCAGAAACGTCACTTTGCGTATGTATTCCAACTACGTTCTTGTAGTCAGAAAATGCAAGGGTTCCAGTCGATGGTTGAGGAGACTAAAGTTACCGGAAAATATTTCGGAGTGCTGATAAATGTAAAGAAAAAGAAAATAATGACAAGGAGACGAAATTCTTATGCTCGTTGTTTCTAATTAAATATTTGTGTGATTGTATAAGTTACCCGACTTGTATCTGTTCAACTTTGCAGTTCACATATTTCGCAACAGACGGCATTGCACTACTATGTCTGTTTCCTTCAAAAGTCAAGACTGCTTATGTTATTTTGTTAACTGTTATACGCTGAGTGGCCGGCCGGCGTGGCCGAGCGGTTCTAGGCGCTACAGTCTGGAACGGCGCGGCCGCTACGGTCGCAGGTTCGAATCCTGCCTCGGGCATGGACGTGTGTGATGTCCTTAGGTTAGTTAGGTTTAAGTGGTTCTAAGTTCTAGGGGACTGATGACCTCAGAAGTTAAGTCCCATAGTGCTCAGAGCCATTTGAACCATTTTTTCTACGCTGAGTAAAAGTAGTAAATGGAGTTTGCTAAATCGTTTGACCTGATACCAGTGTGCCCACGTTTGTTCGTGGGTGGGTGTATGGGTTCAGGGGAGGGGGGTCAGTGTGCGAATGCGTATTTGTATTCCAGCGTCGAGTTGCGTGACTTTGATCTGCGTCACACTGAAATGCGTTCTTCTGAGTGACGTTAAGACGGTACTCTGTTGAGTGTATATAACGACTACAGCGCTAGAGTCCAATGTCAGTCACAGCTGGAATTAGTCGACTCAAGCAGATACCTGGATGTAGGGGTATGAAACAAACTTATCACACATGCTCAATCATAGTTGAAGCAGGCGCCAGACTTCGCCTCATTGGAAGGCTACTGGGAAAATGCGGTAACTCTACAAAGAAGATTACTAGCAAACCACTTATGCGACCCACCCTGGAATATTGCTCAACTGTGTGGGGCGCGTGCCAAATGAATTCAAAGCTCAAAAAATTAGTCACCCTTAAACAAATTATTACAAGCATCATTTAATACTGCGTAGTTCCGTCCAGGATTTGATAATCGTCTGGATTCGGTTACGAAATGAGTCCACTAGGCTGTGCTGGTACGTCGTACCCAGGTTAAGTCACTCGCTGAGGATTTGAATGCCCAGTTCCACCAGATTGCTGTGGTGCTCATGTTGGCCTTTTACCTTCTGCTTCAAATGTCTTATACACTCCTGGAAATGGAAAAAAGAACACATTGACACCGGTGTGTCAGACCCACCATACTTGCTCCGGACACTGCGAGAGGGCTGTACAAGCAATGATCACACGCACGGCACAGCGGACACACCAGGAACCGCGGTGTTGGCCGTCGAATGGCGCTAGCTGCGCAGCATTTGTGCACCGCCGCCGTCAGTGTCAGCCAGTTTGCCGTGGCATACGGAGCTCCATCGCAGTCTTTAACACTGGTAGCATGCCGCGACAGCGTGGACGTGAACCGTATGTGCAGTTGACGCACTTTGAGCGAGGGCGTATAGTGGGCATGCGGGAGGCCGGGTGGACGTACCGCCGAATTGCTCAACACGTGGGGCGTGAGGTCTCCACAGTACATCGATGTTGTCGCCAGTGGTCGGCGGAAGGTGCACGTGCCCGTCGACCTGGGACCGGACCGCAGCGACGCACGGATGCACGCCAAGACCGTAGGATCCTACGCAGTGCCGTAGGGGACCGCACCGCCACTTCCCAGCAAATTAGGGACACTGTTGCTCTTGGGGTATCGGCGAGGACCATTCGCAACCGTCTCCATGAAGCTAGGCTACGGTCCCACACACCGTTAGGCCGTCTTCTGCTCACGCCGCAACATCGTGCAGCCCGCCTCCAGTGGTGTCGCGACAGGCGTGAATGGAGGGACGAATGGAGACATGTCGTCTTCAGCGATGAGAGTCGCTTCTGCCTTGGTGCCAATGATGGTCGTATGCGTGTTTGGCGCCGTGCAGGTGAGCGCCACAATCAGGACTGCATACGACCGAGGCACACAGGGCCAACACCCGGAATCATGGTGTGGGGAGCGATCTCCTACACTGGCCGTACACCACTGGTGATCGTCGAGGGGACACTGAATAGTGCACGGTACATCCAAACCGTCATCGAACCCGTCGTTCTACCATTCCTAGACCGGCAAGGGAACGTGCTGTTCCAACAGGACAATGCACGTCCGCATGTATCCCGTGCCACCCAACGTGCCCTAGAAGGTGTAAGTCAACTACCCTGGCCAGCAAGATCTCCGGATCTGTCCCCCATTGAACATGTTTGGGACTGGATGAAGCGTCGTCTCACGCGGTCTGCACGTCCAGCACGAACGCTGGTCCAACTGAGGCGCCAGGTGGAAATGGCATGGCAAGCCGTTCCACAGGACTACATCCAGCATCTCTACGATCGTCTCCATGGGAGAATAGCAGCCTGCATTGCTGCGAAAGGTGGATATACACTGTACTAGTGCCGACATTGTGCATGCTCTGTTGCCTGTGTCTATGTGCCTGTGGTTCTGTCAGTGTGATCATGTGATGTATCTGACCCCAGGAATGTGTCAATAAAGTTTCCCCTTCCTGGGACAATGAATTCACGGTGTTCTTATTTCAATTTCCAGGAGTGTAGTTTCCTATGGGGTTCAAGTCAGTTGACTTTACAGAGCTGACAGTGCCAATAAAACGCAGTTGGGAATGGCGACTTCGAGTATGGTTGGTTCTCCACGAAATAAGAGAAGTACCTTATCGGTCCCAACCCGCAGACAAGATGGAAGGATGTCATTTGAAAAGAACGCGCGTAGTTCCACTTGATTTCAGAATTTTGATAGCAAAAAGTTCTCACAATTTCGTCAGTTTCGTAATTTATACGGTATAAAATCGAAGTGTGCAGTGACCATTATCAGTATTTCACTTATCTCCAACCGTAAATCATCATCATCACTTATCTCGAAGACTGCAGCTGCGCAACAGTCTGCAGACTTCGGCTATGCAATAATTTAAATAGGGGGAGCGCAGTTTCTTTCAGTCGTTTCCGCCTACGTTCGAGAAAGTCAGTCTTCCTGTTTTTCTTCTTTTTTCTTCTTGGGAAGTGCCGTTCCCAATCTGTTTTGCCGTAGTCAGCTTCCTCTGGTTTGCTGATTCCATCTATGGACTCACGAACAGTGTTCAGTCTTGTTGTTGGCACCAGTTATGGCAAAACTGTGAGTGGACGAGTTTTCGTGGCTGGAATGTTATCTACAGCTCGTCAGACCGCTAACCATTCCACATGGGCTGCTCTCAGAAAAGCAACTGAAAAGTATCTTATTCTAAACGAAGCTTGTGATGAGCCGGCCGGAGTGGCCGAGCGGTTGTAGGTGCTACAGTCCGGAACCGCGCGACCGCTACGGTCGCAGGTTCGACTCCTGCCTCGGGCATGGATGTGTGTGATGTCTTTAGGTTAGTTAGGTTTAAGTAGTTCTAAGTTCTAGGGGACTGATGACCACAGCAGTTAAGTCCCATAGTGCTCAGAGCCATTTGAACCATTTTTGAAGCTTGTGATGTTCTAGAATTCCTCGTCTTTTCGAGACTTTTAATTTTCATGCTACTTTCTTTTCGGAAAGTTAGCTGATGAATGTTGGCTGCAGATAGAGTGCAGCCTTGTTCAAAAAATTGTTCAAATGTGTGTGAAATCTTATGGGACTTAACTGCTAAGGTCATCAGTCCCTAAGCTTACACACTACTTAACCTAAATTATCCTAAGGACAAACACACGCACCCATGCCCGAGGGAGGACTCGAACCTCCGCCGGGACCAGCCGCACAGTCCAGGACTGCAGCGCCTTAGACAGAGAGTGCAGCCTTTGTTCGCCGCGGCTCTAGGAGGGGGAGGGTGGTGGGCCAACGCCCCAGCCACCTTTCACTCTTGAGAAACAACCCCGTTACTCATTTGATACCTTCAGTGGATCTGGTGCCATCCTGGAGAGACTGAAACGAGGAAATCCGCACCCTTACGTGGGACTGAACTCAGGATCTCCGGATCCAGAGTCTACTGGTGTATCCGCTCTATCACCACGGCCAAATGTTGTAGAAAACTGCAGCTGCCAATAAAAACTTTTACTACACGCCTCGCACTTTCAGTTCAAACAATTTCTCCCTCGTAGGAATGAGGTGCTGAGTTCTTTCTGTTAAGAAGTTAACAATGCAGTCACAAAGCTGGTTCAGTATTTCCGATATTGCTTCAGTCAGTATTTCACTATGCACCACCAAACACTGTGAAATGGTTCATAGCTGTCACCTATAAATCTATGTTACTAAGCGGCTAACCCGGTTTATAGTGTAATGCAGGTAGCATTATCTAATGGCTTCCAGGGCCAAAAAGAATTTTCATTTTCGATATTTCATATGATTATTGGCCGAATTTAAAGATTTAAGATGCTGTCATAATCAGCTCATTAAGAAGTATAATCTTGTGTTAAAGGTTCAACGCAGTGAACCAATATTGAAATTGGTGTCTACTTTTTGAGGCAGCGTAACTGATGGCGCGCAAGTTACTCAGACTATATTCATCCAGTATCAAAGAGCAAGAGACTTTCAACAAACTTTGGGCATGATTTCAAACATTTACGAAACTTTTTCTCGCTGATACGTCGACCATATGACGAAAGGAAAAAAAGTTCATCGGTTGTTATATTTTCGCCATTCGTGCTCTATACTTCAGCATCAGGCATGATGTTTTAATTGATTGCTCCTTTACTATTAGCTCTATTAGGAACACACTTTGCAGACGATATCTATATATAGGGGAAGGCGGGGCAAGACGGGGAGGTGGGGTAAGACGGGGAAGGGCTATAAGCTACAGTTAGAGTATTGCCATCTGTGGATAGCTACGTCAACATCATCAATACACAGGTCCCAGTGTGTTGACATTGCTGAACCTTAGCTTCGAGGCGGTTCTGTGAGCTTTGCAAGGTACGTACAATTGTGATACTGATTTGCAATGTTTTACACCTTTCGAGGCCCTAAAACATGTGTTTCGTGAACATTTGTCCAGACTGTATATATAGCACTGAATAGTACGTCTTATTAACAGTAAACTGCTGTGTCAGTAGTCAATGTTCACTACATAGTGTTCATGTAGGGGTAATATAACATGACAGAATGGTAGAGGGCAAGACGGGGTGGGGCAAGATGGGGAGCTTCCCCGTCTTGCCCATGCTATTTGTCCAACCATTACGTTCTTATCGTCTCTGGTGTTTACCTCGCAGCGGGTTTTGAACACATACATTATACGTTGAATACAACTGTAAATAGAATGGTATTCGTTATTCCAACGGTTCCTAATTAATTACAAAGTACGCCTTAGGCTATATGGTGAATAAAAATACATAAAACGCGCAGAGTCAGTATTCTTGCTATGCTTTAACGACTGACTATTGGAAATATGGTGTTTACTGTATAATATAGATTACCAGGAATGATCTGACTCAATAGTAAGTTCCACGTGTTTTATTTCAGATGGTTCGCAAGTATCGGCGACAAACGTCTAGGCAAGATTGGTCATTGGAGTCAATGGAAGGAACTGTAAATGCTGTTATGGAAGGTCATATGAGTTCTTTCAGGGCTGCTCGACTGTTCAACGTGCCACAGAAATACGTGTTTCAGCGTCGGGGTGCCCATGACACTTGTGCAGGGACAGAAAGTGATGATGACGAGGCTGTCCACACTTGTGTACTATGTGAAAGTAAGAGGCCTAAATAAAACGTAATACCTGATTCAACAATTCGTAGAAACATGTTTAGAAACCTTACCGTAACATGATTTCGTTATTCAGTCCCTATTTAAGCTTTAGAGATGAATTCATGCTAGTTCCCCATCTTACCCCGCATATGGGGCAAGACGGGGAATTGGTAGTTTATGTTTCAAATCGAGATATTTCTAACTAAACGTAACAAGTTTGCAGGTTTGTTTGCGTGCTATTGTAATTCAGTGGTTAAATAAACAAATGATAATCAAACCTATTTGAATTTTTTTATTTTTGTCCCTTTTGTAAGGGTTTGAAGTTAGCTTCCCCATCTTGCCCCGCCTTCCCCTATATGATTGAATCTGCCTACAACATTATGTCACTGTACGATACATACTTCAGGAGATGTGACATCACAGAGATTCATGAAATAAGGGGTGTTTACTGGTTAAGGGCTACGACAATATGAGAGAAATGTGACAAAAAATGGTGTGAATGATGTAACTATTTCAGCAATTTAAGGAAACAGCACGAGCATTCCATAGATCATACTACATCTGTACGGATACTCATTAAATTGGGCAGTACAACGTCAGGTTTTTGTTTGAACAATGCCTTGATATTAAATGTTCAGAAGCATAACGACTCTTTTCTTCGAAATACGCAGTTGCAAAGCAGACTTTCTCATCCAGCTTCGTTATCCGTTGCAAAACGCCCGTGAAACAATAAATGATACTTTACGGCTCTGTCATTGAAGTTTTCGACAAGAAGAATCGCAAAATTGATCTCAAATATAAATAAAACTATGAGTGCCGGAACTTTTAATATCACGTGGATACAACAAGTATTTTCCGAGTATTCGGGGTCGCTCAGTAGGCCTAGCCTTTACGATGGCATACGAAATTATTCTGTGTAATACTACGACGCGATGCGACGCAAGAGCAGATACTCGTTAACAATAACATAATAATAATAAATACAGGAACGATACTGTAACTCTTAACAATTTTACGAATAACTCACGCCTCGCCACTGATCCACATTATTTATTGGCAAATATGACATAACTATCAATTATTTTTAAGTTAAGCATTCTATAGCAATTCATTAGCTTACACACTGTGACAAACCTCTAAAATCTCGGTGCGTAAGTAGTTGGGTACAAATTCAAAGATTCGTGTGCAAATAATTTTGAAAGTGGGACAACCACAGCTAAAATAATAGTACGGGGTTGCCTGACAGTTGATACAGTGATAAGTTTTTTTTTTTAAATAGTCGTGTTAAAACTGTTAAAATGAAACTTCATGATATGTCCAACGGTCCGCTGTAGCTGTTATTTGGTCAGGTCACTTACAAAGCAACACAACCTGAATGAAATTTTCACTCTGCAGCGGAGTGTGCGCTGATATGAAACTTCCTGGCACATTAAAATTGTGTGCCATACCGAGCCCCGAACTCGGGCAAGTGCTCTGCGATCATTTTTTTTAATCTCATTTTGTTCTACACTCCTGGAAATGGAAAAAAGAACACATTGACACCGGTGTGTCAGACCCACCATACTTGCTCCGGACACTGCGAGAGGGCTGTACAAGCAATGATCACACGCACGGCACAGCGGACACACCAGGAACCGCGGTTTTGGCCGTCGAATGGCGCTAGCTGCGCAGCATTTGTGCACCGCCGCCGTCAGTGTCAGCCAGTTTGCCGTGGCATACGGAGCTCCATCGCAGTCTTTAACACTGGTAGCATGCCGCGACAGCGTGGACGTGAACCGTATGTGCAGTTGACGGACTTTGAGCGAGGGCGTATAGTGGGCATGCGGGAGGCCGGGTGGACGTACCGCCGAATTGCTCAACACGTGGGGCGTGAGGTCTCCACAGTACATCGATGTTGTCGCCAGTGGTCGGCGGAAGATGCACGTGCCCGTCGACCTGGGACCGGACCGCAGCGACGCACGGATGCACGCCAAGACCGTAGGATCCTACACAGTGCCGTAGGGGACCGCACCGCCACTTCCCAGCAAATTAGGGACACTGTTGCTCCTGGGGTATCGGCGAGGACCATTCGCAACCGTCTCCATGAAGCTGGGCTACGGTCCCGCACACCGTTAGGCCGTCTTCCGCTCACGCCCCAACATCGTGCAGCCCGCCTCCAGTGGTGTCGCGACAGGCGTGAATGGAGGGACGAATGGAGACGTGTCGTCTTCAGCGATGAGAGTCGCTTCTGCCTTGGTGCCTATGATGGTCGTATGCGTGTTTGGCGCCGTGCAGGTGAGCGCCACAATCAGGACTGCATACGACCGAGGCACACAGGGCCAACACCCGGCATCATGGTGTGGGGAGCGATCTCCTACACTGGCCGTACACCACTGGTGATCGTCGAGGGGACACTGAATAGTGCACGGTACATCCAAACCGTCATCGAACCCATCGTTCTACCATTCCTAGACCGGCAAGGGAACTTGCTGTTCCAACAGGACAATGCACGTCCGCATGTATCCCGTGCCACCCAACGTGCTCTAGAAGGTGTAAGTCAACTACCCTGGCCAGCAAGATCTCCGGATCTGTCCCCCATTGAGCATGTTTGGGACTGGATGAAGCGTCGTCTCACGCGGTCTGCACGTCCAGCACGAACGCTGGTCCAACTGAGGCGCCAGGTGGAAATGGCATGGCAAGCCGTTCCACAGGACTACATCCAGCATCTCTACGATCGTCTCCATGGGAGAATAGCAGCCTGCATTGCTGCGAAAGGTGGATATACACTGTACTAGTGCCGACATTGTGCATGCTCTGTTGCCTGTGTCTATGTGCCTGTGGTTCTGTCTGTGTGATCATGTGATGTATCCGACCCCAGGAATGTGTCAATAAAGTTTCCCCTTCCTGGGACAATGAATTCACGGTGTTCTTATTTCAATTTCCAGGAGTGTATATTGTTCGTTGAATTTGTTCGGGGCGGGCGTCCGATGACACCCGTTTAGGTTCTTCGTTGATGCGTTCACTCAGTTTTTTATTACAGAGAGTAGCTAACCCTCTCTCTGATGAGAGAAATGTGATACGTTTTTAGCGTGGTACATGTCTTATATATTATAAATTTTGTTATTTTCTCTATATGACATACTTGTTTTACATGTACATACACTTTCTACATAATATGTAATTATATTGTGTACCCTATATTATTGGTGCGTCATAGATACACACTACGACTAAAATAAACGACGCACCACGAATCAATATTCCGAATGGGATGGAAATCGTTATATGTGATGCACAGACAACCAACTGATTACAATTGCAGAGAAACTGGTTAATTTATTCAAGAGAAAGAGTTTCACAATCTGAAAAAGTCAATAATGCGTTGGTCCATCTCTGTTCCTTATGCAAGCAGGTATTCGGCTTCGAATTAGTTGATAGAGTTGCTGGATGTTTTCCTGAGGAAAATCGCTTCATATTCTGTCCAATTGGCACGTTAGATTGTCAAAATCTCAAGCTAGTTGCAGGGCCGTGCCTACAAAGCTCCAGACGTTCTCATCTGGGGAGAAATCTGGCGACCTTCCTGGCCAAGATAGGGCTTGGCAAGCACGAAAACTAGCAGTATAAACACTCGCTGTTTGCAGGAGGCTATTATCTTGCTGATATGTAAGTCCAGGATGGCTTTCCATGAAGGGCAACGAAACGGGGCGTAGAATATCGTCGTATGAACGGCACCCAAAGGGCTCTAGCTACAAAAAAAGAACATACAATCATGACCATACCTAGCTTCACGAATCCGCCTGGCGGATTTGTGTCGAGGTCCGGTGAGCCGGCCAGTCTGTGGATGGTTTTTAGGCGGTTTTCCATCTGCCTCGGCGGGCTGGTTCCCCTTATTCCGCCTCAGTTACACTATGTCGGCGATTGCTGCGCAAACAAGTTCTCCGCGTGCGCGTACACCACCATTATTCTACCACGCAAACATAGGGGCTACACTCTTCTGGTGTGAGACGTTCCATGGGGGGTCTACCGGAGGCCGTCCCGCACAATAACCCTGGGTTCGGTATGGGGCGGCGGAGGAGTGAAGTGGACTGCGGCAGTCGTCGTGGGGTTGCGGACCACTGCGGCTGCGGCGGGGACAGAGCCTCTCCGTCGTTTCTACGTCCCCGGTTAACAGAACACAACATAACATACCTAGCTTTCATTCTTCTATGGATTTCAGTTGGAGGCACGTTTTCTGCCTTGCTCACGCACCTACATGGTTACATTTCAAGCCGCCATGTCATACGATACAATCCGGAGCCCTCTAGCGGAAGAAGATTGCAACTTGCGAAGCGGGAAAGTCGACCGAGTGATAAGCATGGCACAAAATACCTCAACCGATATTGGGAGTTTGATTATTTGAAGAACCTAGGGTGGAAGGTTTACTGGTTAAGGGCTACGGCAGGTCATTTTTCATCTGCGGTCACGAATTCCTTAATGGCAGCTGTTAATGGAACAGCTCGCTATGAGGAGTGAAAGTGACTTCAGTCACTGGGGTGCTTTCAAGCGTCATAAATTCCACTGAGTCACTGCTACGAACTAATTAGCACTTAGCGGTATGCGACTCTGTTTTCCGTACCTGTTGGGCGGCGTGGGCGGTGCGGCGTCCCTCGCGAGTGTGGCTCCAGGGAGATGTGGGCGCGGGACCTTGCCGCCAAGGCCGCGTCCTTTCCGAGCCGTCCGCTTATGAGGCTGAGGCCGTGCTGGCCAGGCCGCTCTCTGCACTGCGGCCCGCATGTCGCATTTCACTCCACACTCTCCTCCCGCTCGCTCGCTGCCTCTAGAAATGCCACGCCGCCGACGGGCTGTGGCTGCTTTCTGAAGCGTGAAGACAGGTTACTCTATACTCCACTAGTATTCGCCGTACTTAGTAAATCGGATATCTAACAGCAGGAGACTAGTACAACTTCTTAGCACTCTCTTGTTCAGTAGAAGTTTCTTTGCCGAATACCAACAGAAGATGCAGTACCCCGTGTGTGTGAACGTAAAAGACGTTCCTATCTAGAGTCCGAGACACCACTCAAGACCGGCTACCCCGCGTGTGTGAACTTAAAAGACGTTACTATCTAGAGTCCGAGACACCACAATGAATGTACGCTAGCCGCGCAAGATTAGCCAAGCGGTCTCAGGCGCTGCAGTCATAGACTGTGCGGCTGGTCCCGGCGGAGGTTCGACTCCTCCCTCGGGCATAGGTGTGTGTGTCTGTCCTTAGGATAATTTAGGTTAAGTAGTGTGTAAGCTTAGGGACTGATGACCTTGGCAGTTAAGTCCCATAAGATTTGACACACATTTGAACATCTGATTTTTGAAAGTACGCTATCTGAAATTTGGCCCTAGCAGGAGATCTAACGTGAGGAAGTGCTATAAAATAAATTAATAATTATATTTTAAAAGCAATTGATAGTAAAAATGAGATGATGAGAACTCTACCTAATGCAAATGAAATTAAATTCGAAATAAACCGGTGATTTATTACAGAAGTTTGACTTCTTACAATGGCCTGAGTGTCCGCTCGGTTCTAGGCGCTACAGTCTGGAACCGCGCGACCGCTACGGTCGCAGGTTCGAATCCTGCCTCTGGCATAGATGTGTGTGATGTCCTTAGGTTAGTTAGGTTTAAGTAGTTCTAAGTTCTAGGGGACTGATGACCTCAGCAGTTAAGTCCCATAGTGCTCAGAGCCATTTGAACCATTTTGACTTCTTACACAGGAACACCAACAGATTGAGAAATACGAATCGGACATTATAAACAGTTAATCAGCACAAGTACGACGTGCATGGAAGGATAATGCATTGAAGCTCCACATTCCTTCAATGATTTGAATAAACCCCACGAATCTGAATTTGACTATGCAGTGGTTGGTTGTCGAAACTTAACTGAAAAGAACCTACTTTCATAATTGGAATCTAACGACATCTACATATACATATACATCTACATTATTACTCTGCAATTCACGATTAAGTGCCTGCCTTTAGATTTGTGTGATTAATCGTATGAATCAAATTTAGCGGATTCTTTTTAGTGCTCAATGGATAACTTGACACTTTTCATGACTGCACCATACAGATATATCGTATAATTCATTTTTCAATTCTTTTTAATCATACAAAGACTTTACATGACAGCATCATCTACAAACAATCGAAGAGGACTGCTCACATTGTCTCGTAAATCATTTGTGTAGATCAGGAATAACAGAGGGACTATGACACTTCGCCGTCCGCTGTGGCTGAGCGGTTCTAGGCGCTTCAGTCCCAAACCGCGCTGCTGCTACGTCGCAGGTACGAACCCTACCTCGGGCATGGATGTGTGTGATGTCCTTAGGTTAGTTATGTTTAATTAGTTCTAAGTCTAGGAGACTGATGACCTCAGATGTTAAGTCCCACAGTGCTGAGAGCCATTTGAACCATTTTTGAACTATGATAGTTCCTCGGGGAACGTCAGATATTACTTCTTCTGTTTTACTCGATGACTTTCCATCAATTACTACGAATTGTAACCTTTCTGACGGAAATCACGAATCACTGAGACGATACTCCATAGGCACGCAAGTCCTTGTGAGGGACGGTGTCAAAATCCTTTCGCAAATCTAAAAAATATAGATCAGTTTGACGTCCGCTGTCGATAGCACACATTAGTTCTAACGACATTGTGACGTATCTTTATAAAAATGGTAAACTTTCACCTAACGAGCCGGTGCTGGACATTATGCTCACCAACTCTTATCGTCTTGACAGACGCGAAGATGTGGGTCGGCACGAGATCTGCACCAGCCCAGAAGCTGCGGATCGGGCTAAAGTCGTCGGCACGACGTCCCATCGATAGAACACTAGAATGACCGTACCCTCAGCGATCTAAAACAACCGACCCAGGAGTATTTTCGGTCATGCAACTTCGCACCCGACTGCCCCGTTACCCCGGAAGGGCTGCAAACACCAATCAGGCAAAATGTTATTTACGTCTGTCCAATGATGTGAAACTGCAATGTTAAATAATTTTCCACCACGGAAAATATCAATAAAAGGAACCATCAGGGTGTACTCTTCTCTCAAAATCTGTTGCAGAAATTCCCGTCTGATGTCAAGAGGCGATCGGCGAATCAGGGCGTTGTTCATATCTACGTCGACATCTACATGCATTCTCTGCAGATCACATTTAAGTGCCTGGCGGAGAGCTCATCGAACTACCTTCACAGTAATTCTCTATTATTCCAATCACGTGCACTGCGCCGAAGAAACGAACACCTATATCTTTCCGTGCGAGCTCTGATTTCCCTTATTTTATTATAATGATCGTTTCTCCCTATGTATGGCGTCAACAAAATATTTTCGCATCTAGAGGAGAAAGTTGGTGGTCGTAACTTCGTGAGAAGATTCCGCCGCAAAGAAAAACGCCTTTGTTTTAATGATGTCTACCCCAAATCCTGTATAATGTCAGTGACTCTTTATACCCTATTTCGCGATAATACAAAACGTGCTGCTCCTCTTTGAACTTTTCTCGATGTACTCCGTCAATCCTGTCTGGTAAGGGTCCCACACCGCGCAGCAGTATTCTAAAAGAGGACGGACAGGCAAAGTGTAGGCAGTCTCTTTAGTAGATCTGTTATATTTTCTAAGTGTCCTGCCAATAAAACGCAGTCTTTGGTTAGCCGTCCCCACAACATTTTCTATGTGTTCTTTCCAAGTTAACTTGTTCGTAATTGTAATCGCTTGGTATCTGGTTGAATTTACGGCCTTTAGATTTGACTAATTTATCGTGTAATCGAAGTTTAACGGTTCCTTTTAGCACTCATGTGGATGACCTCACACTTTTCGTTATTTATGGTCAATTTACAACTTTTGCACAATACAGATATCTTTTCTAAATCGTTTTGCAATTTTTTTTTCGATAAACGACAGCATCATCTTGAAACAACCTCAGACGGTTCCTCAGGTTGTTTCCTAAATCGTTTACATAGATAAAGAACAGCAAAGGGAACGCCAGAAATCACTTCTCTTTTAACTGGACGACTTTCTGTCAATTACTAAGAACTGTGACATCTCTGAAAGGAAATCACGAACCCAATCACATAACTGAGACGGTATTCCATAAGCACGCAATTTCACTATAAGCCGCTTGTGTGGTAGTGTCAAAAACCTTCTGGAAATCTAGAAATACGGTATCTGTAATCCCTTGTCAATAGCACTCAATACTTCGTGTGGGTAAAGAGCTAGTTGTGTTTCACAAGAGCGATGTTTTCTGAATCCGTGTTGACTGTGCGTCAATAGACCGTTTTCTTGGAGGCAGTGCATAACGTTCGAATACAATGTATGTTCCAAAATCATGCTGCATATCGACGTTAATTATATAGGCCTGTAATTTAGTGAATTAATCGTACTATCTTTCTTGAATATTGCTGCGACCTGTGCAACTTTCCAGTCTTTGGTTACGGATCGTTCATCGACCAAACGGTTGTATAAGTATGGAGCCAGTGCATCAGCATACTCTGAAAGGAACCTAACTGGTATACGGTCTGGACCGGAAGACGTGCTTTCGTTAAGTGATTTACATTGCTTCACTATTCCGAGGGTATCTATTTCTACGTTACTCATGTATGCAGCTGTTCTTTATTCGAATTGTGGAATATTTACTTCGTGTTCTTTGGTGAAGGAATTTCGGAAGGCTGTGTTTAGTAACTCTGCTTTCGAAGCACTGTCGTCGATAGTATTTTCATTGCTATCGCGCAGAGAAGGCATTGATTGTGTCTTGCCGCTACCATACTTCACACACGACTAGAATCTCTTTGGGTTTTCTGCCATGTTTGGCATTAGAATTGCTACACCAAGAAGAAATGCAGATGATAAACGGGTACTCATTGGACAAATATAGTATACTAGAACTGACAGCCATTTGAACCATTTGATTGCATTTTCACGCAGTTTGGGTGCATAGATCCTGAGAAATCAGTACCCAGAACAACCACCTCTGGCCATAATAACGGCCTTGATACGCCTGGGCCTTGAGTCAAAGAGAGCTTGAATGGCGTGAACAGGTACAACCGCCCAAGCAGCTTCAACACGATACCACAGTTCATCAAGAGTTGTGACTGGCGTATTGTGACGAGCCAGTTGCTCGGCCACCATTGACCAGACGTTTTCAATTGGTGAGAGGTCTGGAGAATGTGCTGGCCAGGGCAGCAATCGAACATTTTCTGTATCCAGAAAGGCCAGTACAGGACCTACAACATGCGGTCGTGCATTATCCTACTGAAATGTAGGGTTTCGCAGCGATCGAATGAAGGATAGAGCCACGGGTCGTAACACATCTGAAATGTAACGTCCACTGTTCAAAGTGCCGTCAGTGCGAACAAGAGGTGACTGAGACGTGTAACCAATGGCATCCCATACCATCAAGCCGGGTGATACGCCAGTATGGCGATGACGAATACACGCTTCCAAAGTGCGTTCACCGCGATGACGGCAAACACGGATGCGACACCATCATGATGCTGTAAACAGAACTTGGATTCATCCGAAAAAATTACGTTTTGCCATTCGTGCACCCAGGTTCGTCGTTGAGTACACCATCGCAGGCGCTCCTGTCTGTGGTGCAGCGTCAAGGGTAACCTCAGCCATGGTCTCCGAGCTGATAGTCCATGCTGCTGCAAACGTCGTCGAACTGTTATTGCAGATGGTTGTTGTCTTGCAAACGTCCCCATCTGTTGACTCAGGGATCGAGACGTGACTGCACGATCCGTTACAGCCATGCGGATAAGATGCCCGTCATCTCGACTGCTAGTGATACGAGGCCGTTGGGATCTAGCACCCCGGTCCGTATTACCCTCCTGAACCCACCGATTCCACATTCTGCTAACAGTCTTTGGATCTCGACCAACGCGAGCAGCAATGTCGCGATACGATAAACAGCAATCGCGATAGGCTACAATCCGACCTCTTTTAAAATCGGAAACGTGATGGTACGCATTTCTCCTCCTTACACGAGGCATGACAACAACGTTTCACCAGGCAACGCCGGTCAACTGCTGTTTGTGTATGAGAAATCGGTTGGAAACTTTCCTCATATCAGCACTTTGTAGGTGTCGCCACCAGCGTCAACCTTGTGTGAATGCTCTGAAAAGCTAACCATCATCTTCTTCCTGTCGGTTAAATTTCGCGTCTGTAGCACGCCATCTTCGTGACGTAGCAATTTTAATGGCCAGTAGTGTATTATAAGCATCTCACACTGAAGTTCACGCTAAATTTCGAACTTCTGTAAAAGATTGCCAATCTTCGAGAATTAACAGCATGCCAAACGAACAAGACGGGATCTCCACCATGTCCCGTTCTCACAGCAGCAAGGCTGGTCCCTTCAAGAATGTTGTGGTTTCTGCAGGTGTTACCTGGTGGCGGGCCAGCCCTCAAGCCTCAAACCCGCTAACCGGGCACTGGGAGGTATCGTACGCTACAACGCCGAAAATCCTGCCCTTCTTTGAGCGACACGATAGTCCCGCAGGTCTCACTAGAGTGGTTCTACCGCCCTCTTAAGACAGGGGCCTCTGAGAGGCGAGGGGACTGCCCGTTACTCCCAGTGTTGTGTGCATCGGCTGTTTCTCAGCTCCTTCGGAAAGGAAGTGCAAGTTTCCCACAATTACCCTTTGCCGAAGCGACATAAGTTCAGATTTTTTTTATGAGTCATCAGTTCATCAGTCTGCTGACTGGTTTGATGCGTCCCGCCTTGAGTTTCTCTCCTGTGCCAACCTCTTCACCTCAGAGTAGCACACGCAACCACGTCCCCAATTATTTGCTGGATGTTTTCCAGTCTCTGTGTTCCTCTACAATTTTTGCCCTCTACAGCTCCCTCTAGTACCATGGAAGTTATTCCCTGATGTCTTAACACATGCCCTTTCATTCTGTCCTTTCTTCTTTCCTCTCCGATTATGCGCAGAGCCTCCTCATTCCTTACCCCAGTCCACCTAATTTTTAACATTCGTCTGTGGAACCACATCTCAAAGCTTTGATTCTCTTCTGTTCCGGTTTTCCCGTTCGCAAAAAATCATGATTCTTCGGAGTGTGATGGCAGCGAACATCTTTTGCAGATTTTCGTGACAGCACAGAACACTTAAAAGTTACATCGTCATTTTTTCTGTCGTTCCCCAGTTGCTTTAAAATTCATGGAAGTAAGTTTCGTGTTTGCGACTTAATGAAAAACAATTTTTTTTGCCCTGTGCGTTTCGATTCTTTTGTTTATGAAGTATCTTCAGTATACACACATCAGAAAAAAAGAAAACCTTGAACGACTACTGATAGGATGTCCATATTCAGAGGACATATATATTAGTAGCTATATATATATATATATATATATATATATATATATATATATATATATATATATACTAGGTACCAATACTATACCGGATGTGATTTCAGGTGTGTCACAGGAAGGAAAGGGGAAGAAAGAGAGAGTGAAGAGAGCTGCTAAGCACAGAGAAAACCAGGAACCAGGTAGATAGAGTACAGCATGAAGTAACGTATGCTTTGCGATTCAGAAAGTTGTAGAGTACTTGTAGTTTTTTTTGTTTGTTGTTATGTACCATTAGGTTTGCGTAGATTAATTAGGGCATTGTATTTTCATGTGTTTTCGAGTATTGTGAGCCTGCTAGGGACAGCAGTCGTTTGGAAGAGGGAGGAAAGGTGACGGTGATCCCTGTCCTCAGGTCATTGAAAAGGGGAGCGTTGAGCAAGTTTGTGGAAGTGAAAACTGAGGAGGTGCTGCTGACCTCGGCAGTTAACAGCCGGTACGCCGAGATGACAAGGGAGGAGTTACGAAGCTGCCGTAGGGGGACAATAATGGTATGTCCAGCCAGGATGGTAAGCAACAATCCGGACACATGCACAGTGCGGTTATTTTTAGCCAGGAGGAAGGAAATAGATTGTCGAAGGGACATCGTGGAACCAAAATTGAGCTTTCAATGGGTCGGGATGCATTGGATCTTCTCCACCTATGAGAATTTGGTAGTAGTAGCAAGTTGTTTTGAACGGGGAGTATTTAGAGAATCGAAACGTATAGAGCTCGAGGGGAGCGGAATTTTAATCAATGGAATAAATGTAACACAATAGGACCAACTTTCCATCTGCCAGTGTCAATTTCAGGAGTCATGTAATTGAATGTTACGCAGCCACAGCTGTACTGGCCAGAAGCCACTTTAGAGTTTTTGCCAAGGCAGAATCTGACCTTGTTAAATAAAACTCTGGAGCCAGGTCTGTTGAGATCCGTAAACCACTTCATTTAAGAGCAAGAGGGGCTCATATCAGCCGAGCAGCTTGTGCTACATGTTGCTCGGTATAGGGAAAGGCAACGGAAAATAACGATCATTTCCATCACCTCTGTGCCAGGTGTCTTCGCAGCCTTAACTTTGTTATGTGTTGTTTTCATTCTGATCAGGCGGAGAGCCAATTCCAAGAGGGAACCAAGGGTAGTCCAAGTCCCAGTGGATTGATAACCGAGGGCGTGAAACGAGTACGTAAGGGCTTGACTGAGCAGTGGTCGTCCAATAAGGAATTTTTACGTTTTGTTTCATGTCATGTGTTTTAAGGGGCACTTGACCACATTTAAGTTTTCTAAAAGTAAGGAAATATATCATAGGTGCCGACCCAAACAGGTTAAGAGTTAGTTAAAGTTCGACCTGGGGACCAGGTCTTTCTGAAGGGGCGACAACGTAGCGGCACCATAGTTTAAGATAGGAAAGTTAGATTTGGTGCAACATTTCTGAGTGCACAAGTTACAGCCAGGCACGGGCCTGTTGACAGTAAGTTACGCTGACCAGCACTTGCGAAGTAGAATGGAGGCCACAGGGCCATCAAACTGCTGAAAAGGGTAAACACAGCCGTTTGCGTGTTGCAAGTTACAGGCAGAAGGGGCCCACTGGTGCAACCCAGGTGTTGTGAGTATGTGACTCGGAGATGCACGTTAGCAAAGCAGAGGTGCAAGGCTGCGTATAAATAGGTGCTGATTTTCTAACAAGACATTCAAGTGTGGCAGCACTCCTGGATGGTGAGGCGCATCACACCACCGGCTGCACGCAGCAGGAGATGGGGAGCCAACTTTCCAGTCCACAGCAGATCGCTGGTTCGACCCTTTGAGGCCAGTGCGGGGCATTCAAGTGTGACAGCTCTCATGGACAGTGGGGCGTGTCGCAACACTGGCTACACACAGCAGAAGATGGGGCACCAGCTTTTCAGTCCATGGCGGGTCGCTGGTTTGACCCTCTGAGGCCGACACTGGGTCCATAGCCAGCCAGCGATGGGCCACTCCATGGCTTACTACCATGGGCAGACTTGTTGGTTCCCAACACACGTCGGAGGCATCCCGAGGCGAGGACCACAGATTCGGACGTCAGGTCACAGGCACTTGTTGTTGCCCACAATCCAAACCACGACAGGGAAGAAGCGTGCAGCTCCCGGCGAGCGGCACTGAGGCAGCGCAGGACGGAGGCCACTCAGTCGGCTGCCGGCGCAGCCCTGACGATGCCATATCAACGTGGCTGTGCAAGGCTGACACATTAGCAGAGCGCTTGACGGGTTGCTGAGGTGGCGTCCTCAGCATTGCGGGACCCGGTGCCGCAGACCGAGGGGAATACGGCACTGTAGTTGGAAACAATATATCACTTGAGAAGCTCGGATGAGTCTTAATACGGTGCCTTCTACCTCTTCCCACCACTTTGGTGTTATTGTCACCGTCGGTGTCAGAAGTTCCCACTACAGTATTCCACAACGCACTCCATTGCTGATAGTTCTATAGGCACGTCATGCCTGTTCCTTGTGCTTTGTGGAGGCGTCATGGTTGCAACTGCCTCTTTGTATGTCTTTCGGTTCCTTGCAGAGAACGACTCCTTTGTTCCTTAAGGGCATTGGTGCTGCTGGTAAGGAGTTCAGTAACATGCCGGCCTACGACAATCTGGTTTTAGTTCACTGGGTGACAATACATGGCATACATCTGCACTTGCATTCTCGTTTTACTACGACTGCTGTGTATGTGCTGTAAGCTATTTGTCTGCCACAACTTATGAACTCAGATGTTTTCACTGCATTGCATCTCGATATTCTGTCACAAGGTCCCGCACTGCAGTGGAGAGGAGTTGGTTGATAAGGTAACATGCTACCTAAGGCTCTCCTGAAATAGCGTCTGCAATATTATCCAGGATATGCCATTCTGTCTCATAATGCTTTATCTCTTTGATATTGAGTCTTCTGCGCTGGCTCAGTTACTGATGATCAGTGTCAGGAGCTTCGGCATACAATGGACATCCCCAGATGGTATGTTCTGGCCTGCCATCTTTATCACAGGCACATTCAGGACTTTGTCTTAGACCAATTTGAGGATGAGGAGGAGGAGATTAACGAACCTTCAACAATGAAGTCAGATTAAAGAAGGATGGAGAAGGAAATTGGTCATGCCATATCGAAGAAACCACCTCGCCATTTGCCTGAAGCAATTTATGGAAATCACGGGAAACCTAAATCAGCTTGCCCGGATGCAGTTTTGAACCGTCATTTCTCCGAATGCGAGTCCAGTGTGCTAACCGCTGCACCACCTCGCTCGCTCAACCAATATGGTGCCAGTACATGGAGTAAGGCCCGTGACCCATCAAGGAGTGTGTCAGATCCCGATGAATTAATGAAATGGCCATGACAACAAAGCTATGGTGGTGGGTTCGCTAGTACAATAATCCAGTAGTCACACAGTTTACTAAATGAAAATCAACGATCCAGCAACATTAATTTATTAATAAAACCACGACGAAAACAGGGTCGCCACAAGCGAGAAACACAATTGGAAAGAGTAAGTACACTGAAGAGCTAAAAAAATTGGTACACCTACCTAATATCGTGCAGGGGTCCCGCGAGCCCGCGGAAGTGCCATGGTTTCGACTAATGTCTGAAGTGGTGCTGGAGGGAATTGACAGCATGAGTCCTGTAGGTCTGTCCATAAATCCGGAAGAGTACGAGGGATTGGAGATTTCTTCTGAGCAGCACATTGCAAGGCATCCCAGATATCCTCAGTAATGTTCATGTCTGGGGAGTTTGGTGGACAGCTGAAGTGTTTCAACTCAGAAGAGTGTTCCTGGAGATACCCTGTAGCAATTCTGGACGTGTGGGGTGTCACATTGTCGTGCTGCAATTGCCCAAGTCCATCGGGATGCGTAATGGGCATGAATGGATGCAGGTGATCAGACAGGATGCTTACGTATGTGTCACCAGGAGTCCCACATCACTCCAACTGCACACGCCCCACACCATTGCAGAACCTCCATCTCCTTGAACAGTACCCCGCTGACATGCAGGGTCCATGTATTCTTGAGGTTATCTCCATATCCGTACATGTCCATCAGCTCAATAGAATTTGAAACGAGACTCGTCCGACCAGGCAACATGCTTCCAGCCATCAACAGTCAAATGTCGACGTTGACGGGCCCAGGCGAAACGTAAAGCTTTGTGTTACGTAGTCATCAAGTGCACACAAGTGGCTCTTTCGGCTCCGAAAGCCCATATAGACGATGTTTCGTTGAACGGTTCACACGCTGACACTTGCTGATGGCCCGGCATTGAAATCTGCAGAAATTTGCTGAAGAGTTGCACTTCTGTCACGTTGAACGATTCTCTTCCACAGTCGTTGGTCCCGTTCTTGGAGGATATTTTTCCGTCTGCAGCGTTGTCAGAGATTTGATGTTTTACCGGATTCCTGATATTTACGGTACACATGAAATGGTCGTACGGGAAAATCCCCACTTCATCGCTACCTCCGAGATGTTGTGGCCCATCGCTCGTGCGCCGACTATAACACCACGTTCAAACTCACTCAGATCTTGGTAACCTGCCATTGTAGCAGCAGTAACCGGTCTGACAACTTTGCCAGACACTTGTTATCTTATGTAGGCGTTGCCTAGCGCAGCGCGTATTTTGCCTGTTTATATATCTCTGTATTTGTATACTCATGCCTGTATCAGTTTCTCTGGCGCTTCAGTGTACATTGAACTCTCTAACGTAATAAATGACACAGCATTGGTAACGAGTAACATGTAACCTAATATTTATCTGTGGAAGGAAAGACCGTGAAGGTTGTGGTTAAGGGAACAACTTTAACTTTTAAGATGAGTGATTACTGGACTCAGGAAATATAAAACTAGATGTCCGGAAGATCATTAACTACGATTTAAGCTCTGTGGTCCGCACAAATACAGGGTTATTACAAATGATTGAAGCGATTTCACAGCTCTACAATAACTTTATTATTTTCAGATACCGAGCGAGGTGGCGCAGTGGTTAGACACTGGACTCGCATTCGGGAGGACGACGGTTCAATCCCGCGTCCGGCCATCCTGATTTAGGTTTTCCGTGATTTCCCTAAATCACTCCAGGCAAATGCCGGGATGGTTCCTCTGAAAGGGCACGGCCGACTTCCTTCCCCATCCTTCCCTAATCCGATGAGACCGATGACCACGCTGTCTGGTCTTGTAACGCCGGAAATGCATATGCATTTTCAGATATTTTCACAATGCTTTGCACACACATACAAAAACTCAAAAAGTTTTTTTAGGCATTCACAAATGTTCGATATGTGCCCCTTTAGTGATTCAGCAGACATCAAGCCGATAATCAAGTTCCTCCCACACTCAGCGCAGCATGTCCCCATCAATGAGTTCGAAAGCATCGTTGATGCGAGCTCGCAGTTCTGGCACGTTTCTTGGTAGAGGAGGTTTAAACACTGAATCTTTCACATAACCCCACAGAAAGAAATTGCATGGGGTGAAGTCGGGAGAGCGTGGAGGCCATGACATGAATTGCTGATCATGATCTCCACCACGACCGATCCATCGGTTTTCCAATCTCCTGTTTAAGAAATGCCGAACATCATGATGGAAGTGCGGTGGAGCACCATCCTGTTGAAAGATGAAGTCGGCGCTGTCGGTCTCCAGTTGTGGCATGAGCCAATTTTCCAGCATGTCCAGATACACGTGTCCTGTAACGTTTTTTTCGCAGAAGAAAAAGGGGCCGTAAACTTTAAACCGTGAGATTTCACAAAACATGTTAACTTTTGGTGAATTGCGAATTTGCTGCACGAATGCGTGAGGATTCTCTACCGCCCAGATTCGCACCTTGTGTCTGTTCACTTCACCATTAAAAAAAAATGTTGCTTCATCACTGAAAACAAGTTTCGCACTGAACGCATCCTCTTCCATGAGCTGTTGCAACCGCGCCGAAAATTCAAAGCGTTTGACTTTGTCATCGGGTGTCAGGGCTTGTAGCAATTGTAAACGGATGTGGTACGTTTAGCTCCCTGCTTGCTTTATTCGTCGACTTCCGCGTGCTACGCGTGAAACTTGCCCGCACGCGTTCAACCGTTTCTTCGCTGACTGCAGGCCGACCCGTTGATTTCCCCTTACAGAGGCATCCAGAAGCTTTAAACTGCGCATACCATCGCCGAATGGAGTTAGCAGTTGGTGGATCTTTGTTGAACTCCGTCCTGAAGCGTCGTTGCATTGTTATGACTGACTGATGTGAGTGCATCTCAAGCACGACATACGCTTTCTCGGCTCCTTCGCCATTTTGTCTCACTGCGCTCTCGAGCGCTGTGGCGGCAGAAACCTGAAGTGCGGCTTCAGTCGAACAACACTGTATGAGTTTTTCTACGTATCTGTAGTGTGTCGTGACCATATGTCAATGAATGGAGCTACAGTGAATTTATGAAATCGCTTCAATCATTTGTAATAGCCCTGTACATATTACTGTTAACCTAAGCCTGTCCTAATCTTCATTGCTGATTCAGAACTGCGCAGCGCACGCTGTTCTCACCGCTGCTGCTTCACTTGTTACGGCTGCAGACGACGCGATGCTGCTGAGTCGTGCTCGCGCTTCGACTGCGAGTAGCGTATGCAAATTACGCTGCTACCTTAGTACTCGTATACCTGCGAAAGCCATCAGTGCTGATGGTTGAAGTTACTGCATCGCCCGAGGCTGGATGCAAACTTCTAACTCGAATCAAAGCAAGCTACTGCTCACCGAAAACTTCTTAACTCCGAATACGAGCACTCTAGGACTTCTCATTGCGAAATAAGCTTGTGTCGCACTCAATGACTTGCCACCTATGCTCAGGGCACTGCACCTTTTACTTCCCCATGGCCAGTCATGGCACAATCGTGAGAGGCAGCTCTGAATCACAAGAATTGATAATAATATTTAACTCCCACCAGAGCAGTCTGAACAGGAGAGCCAATCTAATACTCAAAAATGTTCAAATGTGTGTGAAATCTTATGGGACTTAACTGCCAAGGTCATCAGTCCCTACGCTTACACACTACTTAACCTAAATTATCCTAAGGACAAACACACACACCCAAACCTCCTCCGCGACCAGCCCTACCAATCTAATACTCTCCTGCCTAACCCACCCCTCCAGCTTCTCACATGGAAGTCAAGTCTCTCCTCTACAACAATGTAAGTCAAAAGCCAAACATGTAACTTTCATTCATGGAGGACTGTCTCTCCTTTGCAACTAAATGAAAGGTAAGCATGTTACTATGTTACATTTTCTCATGTTACACTATTGTTTTTCAGGCTAGAAACAGATTTTGCAGCTCAAGTTTCGTGAGGTTAAATTAACGTTGGGTGTTAAATACGATTTCGCACGATATTAGCCCATGTGTTTACTCGATTCCCGTACCCCAGATAGCCGATTTTCAGCGTTTCTTCACCTAATTTTGTTACAACACTTCACTTGCATTTTTCACTGCGTGTTGAACGTGCATGTGTGTTAATGTGAATGTGCGGTTCGATATTTGTTCATTTGTTTCGTGTGTGCGTATGACGGAGAGATGTTTCTGTTTGGTATTGTTTTAGGGGCTAACATAATGTGCGTTACTGCTTACATCGATTTTGACTTGTTCGCTCTACTAATATTCATGTCCAGTTCCATATTGGATGGTCGATGTTCTATCACGTGTTCAGCAACGGGAGAATGGCTACTTTCATGCTTCCAGCTTCTTACAGCCATACTAACTCTTCTAAACATCGAATAAAACATGGACTTGTACCATCCAACTTGGAAGAGAACATAAAAATTATTAGACATTAAGACCAAATTAATACAATCAATAACTCAATGATCATGTTAGCCACTAAAACAATAACAAACAGAAATGTAAATTACAACCAGAATAAATAATTAAGTAATCCGTCCCTCCTTCTCCTCATCTCCCTCTCTCTCTCTCTCTCTCTCTCTCTCTCTCTCACACACACATACACACACAAACACAAAACAAGTGAACAAATATCATACCACACATACACTCAACACAATCAAAAGTTGAAAGATAAACACAAAGCGACGTTTGACAACACTACACACTTTAAACAATTGTTCCATAAACAGTGAAACGAGCAAGTGAAGCGCTTTAATATAATGTTAGTGAAAAATGCCGCAAATTGGCTATCTGGAATATGAGAACCAAGGAAATAAATATCCAGAACGATATACATGGACTAGTAAGACGGAACTCGTAAGTAACAGCATACGATAATTTAATCTCACGAAACTTGTGCTGCAAAAATTGTTTCTAACCTGAAAAACTAGGGAATAATATGAGAAACGTAACATAATATTACACTTGTACCCACTACGTAACGCATTTATTGTGCAGGGTGTTCAAAAAAAAGTGTCTATTACTTTGAGAGGTGATAGTACTCATCGAATCAAGAAAAATAAGTACAATAAACATGGGCCCGGGAACGCATACTTTCCGAGATAAACACATGTTTATAGGAAGGATTGCGCGCCGCTTGGTTGCGGATATTAGCACAGTCGTTGCATTGGCGTTCCGTCAAATGTGTCGGCAGGGTATTATGATGTCTTACTCACAGTGCTGTACCCACCATAAGGTGGCCTGCAGTCAGTTGTGTGATTCGAATTGTGCTGCAGGCTATGTTAGTTTTCGTCGTGTTTGTGTGCCTTATTGTACGGTACTGTCAACCCTGGGTACGTATCATGGTGTTCTACCTTCTTCCAAATGAGGATTCACTTGTGTGTTTACTGTCATTGCGCTGTTTATACACACAAACGGTGCAGTAATTTCCTCTCTTCCACCACTTGTTAGCAATGGCCATTTCACTTGTAACTCGACGAGTGAAATGGGGAGTATGATATTCTGCTATGGTTTAACAAAGAGCCGGCCGCTGTAGCCGAGCGGTTCTAGACGCTTGAGTCCGGAACCGCGCTGCTGGTGCGGTCGCAGGTTCGAATCCTGCCTCGAACATGGATGTGTGTGATGTCCTTAGGTTAGTTAGGTTTAAGTAGTTCTAAGTCTAGGGGATTGATGAGCTCAGATGTTAAGTCCCATAGTGCTTAGTGCAATATGAACCATTTTAACAAAGGACGTAGCCTGCGAGCCCGTGCCCTCTACGCTGAAAAATATTCACAGCACAGAGTGCCCTGCGAGAAGCTGTTCGACAGACTTTTCCAGCTTCTGAGGGACACAGGTATCCTTGCACCCCAGAAGACTGACGGTGGAAGGCCCCGCAGACTCCACGCCTAACATGGAGAAGCGTGTAGTACGTTCGTTGGAAGAAACCCTTGGGACCAATGTGCGATGAATAGCAGCAGCAGAAGGCGTGCCTCACTCTCTTACCTGCCAGGTACTTTGAACAACTGCTGTACCCATGTCATCTACAGCGTGTTCAGGCCCTAAGGCCCTAGGATCATCCTGGCAGACGGCGGTTCTGTCAATCGCTGTTGCAGCAGTGTGCCACAGATCCACATCCAAGATTTTATTTACCGATGAGGCAGGGTTCACAAGAGATTTCCATAACGAGCATGTATGGGTAGATGTAAATCTCCTAGCAATTCAAGAAAGAGTGCATCAGCAGCGGTTCTCAGTCAACGTATGGGGAGGCGTAGTTGGCGATAGATTTATAGAGCCATACTTGCTACCAATAAGGCAACTGCGGCGCATCAGCTGGACTTTCTCATTAACGTATTGCCTACCTTGCCAGAGGCTGTGCCATTGTACTAACGAATACTAATGTGGTTCATGCATGATGGCGCACAAGCACGCTTTCGTCATAGTGTGCGTGAACATCCGACGCAGACATTTCAGGACCGCTCGATTAGCGAAGGGGGGAGGGGGAGCGGCGGCGGGAGTCCACACCTTGGTCTGCTCGCTCCCTGGATCTCAATCCCCTATAATTTTGGCTATCGGGACACTTCAAGGAATTGGTCTACGCCACGCCAATCAACGATGTTCAGACACTACAGTGTCGCGTCTTCAATGAGTGCCTGCAAGTGCAACAACAATCGGGTATTTATATATTGTATTGAACCGGGGGCTTAGAAACGACGGAGAGGCTTCGTCCTGACGCATCCCTCAGTGGTTCACAACCCCACAACGGGCCACAGCAGTCCACCCGCCCCACATCGAACCAGGGTTATTGTGCAGTTCGACCCCCTGTCCCCCCCCCCCCCTCCCCCTTCCGGGAACGTCTCATACCAAACGAGTGCAACACCTAATGTTTGCGTGGTAGAGTAGAGTAATTATGGTATACGCGTATGTGGAGATAGTGAAAATGCAACAATCGAGTATACTTCAAAGGGTGGGTCATTCCTTACACCGAAGGGCAGAGGGATGCATTGTCAAGAATGGACGCCAGGTTCAACGCCCCCTGTAAATACGTGTTTCTCGCAGAAAGTATACATTTCCAGACTCACTTTTACTCGACTTGTCTCAGAAAGTGTGCGTTTTCGGATGGATGGTTACTGCATTTATTTTCCTTGTTTCGATGAGTACTACCACCTCTCAAAATATTTTTTTAACACCTTTTATATACACTCATGTTCAGAAAAAAAAACAGAATACCTTGAACCACTAGAGATAGGACATTCATATTCACAGGACATGTACATTAGTACGTTCTGCAGAAATTATTAGCATTTCAGTCACCTCGGCTCAGCATGTGCCCTGTTGCCTAATAGGCACAGCGTCCGCCATGTACCCTGATAACTTGTTCCATCCGTGATGGCATCGATGCGTATAATGCACGAATGGTGTCCTCTGTTATAGCCATCCATGCTGCACTCACCTGGTTCCAAAGTTCATCTGTGGTGTTTGGCAATGGGTCACAGCATTGCACCTGTCGTGCCACCATATCCCACACATTTTCGATTGGTGATGTGTCTGGTGATCTAGCGGGCCAGGGCACATGTCCGTGCTGAACACATGGTCGTACATTGTCTTGCATTAAACGGTATCTGGGGTGTTGCGCAGAAAGGTTATGCCTACAGGTTGCAGTTATGCCTACGGGTTGCAGGGTGTCATTCACGTAGGTCACACCGCTCACAGTGCCCTGGCCGGCCGAAGTGGCCGTGCGTTTAAAGGCGCTGCAGTCTGGAACCGCAAGACCGCTACGGTCGCAGGTTCGAATCCTGCCTCGGGCATGGATGTTTGTGATGTCCTTAGGTTAGTTAGGTTTAACTAGTTCTAAGTTCTAGGGGACTAATGACCTCAGCAGTTGAGTCCCATAGTGCTCAGAGCCATTTGAACCATTTTGAACAGTGCCCTGGACGCACACCGACTGTGATTTGTGGTTGTAGCCAATAGCACCCCACACTCTAAGGCCTTGAGAATGCAGTTATTGTGATATTGTGATGCCCCCCCCCCCCCCCCCCCCACTCCGCCAGTCTACGACGAACGAAAATGCGGCCGTCATTTTCAAACAAACAGAATCTGGATTCGTCCAAAAACACTACTTAAATCTAACTAACCTAAGGACATCACACACATCCAAGCCCGAGGCAGGATGTGAACCTGCGACCGTAGCGGTCGCGCGGTTCCAGACTGTAGCACCTAGAACCGCTCGGCCACTTCGGCCGGCAAACCGCAATCGCAATAGGCTACAATCCGTCCTTTATTAAAGTCGGAAACGTGATGGTACGCATTTCGCCTCCTTACACGAGGCATCACAACGACGTTTCACCAGGCAACGCCGGTCAACTGCTGTTTGTGTATGAGAAATCGGTTGGAAACTTTCCTCATGTTAGCACGTTGTAGGTGTCGCCACCGGCGCCAACTTTGTGTGAATGCTCTGAAAAGCTAATCATTTGCATATCACAGCATCTTCCTCCTGTAGGTTAAATTTCACGTCTGTAGCACGTCATATTCGTGGTGTAGCAATTTTAATGGCCAGTAGTGTATTTTGATTCTCGCATACTCTCCTATGAAAACGCATAGGGAACTTCCATTCGACCTAGCATCATGAAATTTGGCAGGAAGCAAGGTTCCCATTTTTTCATTATCTGACGGTCTGCCCGTCTGTCAGTAGCACTCTTTCTCAGGAATAGGTAAACGTATCCAGTTGAAATTGTTCCATACTACAGTCTGCGGCTCCTTGACGGTGTAAGGAATTCAAGATTTTACACCAATACAATCAAAACATACGGTCATTTATACCACATATTTTGGTACCTTGCCAGTATCTACAACAGGCAAAAATCGTCGAAATTCTCGAGATAGATGGACTTTCTGTATACACAATTTAGCTCGTACGAAACTCTCCTACTCACACTTATCCGGATTTTTTTTTCAGCCTTTTGGTCTTTACTCTGCGCGAGACATCCATGATAAGAACAAAATAGGTAAGAGGCGAATGCCGAAGAGTAAAACCGAATTGGGATTCATTTGAACCTGGAGACGTGCTTGTTTTCAACCCTTTTTGTTGCTTTTATAGGCTAGGGATGCCTATTTGTATGAGTATGTCCTCCTTATGGAAATATGTGCGGCGGTAAAATGATGGTATGTCTGGATGGTACTCCTGCATAAATGATTTTTTAACGCGAAATTTAAACTTTCGTTTTCATTTTGCTGTCCTCTATTGCCATCGCAGATTGGTCTACGAGTGACTGTAAAGAGAACAGCTTCAAGCAGATTACTAGGGGAAAGAATCATGTAATGTTCGAATATAAGAGGAGACCGTGTTCAGAGCGCTTATACGACCAACTCTTGCTTACTGCTCAAGTAACTGGAGAGGAATTATCCAAGGCAGAATTTCTCTTCAGTTTTTCTTAGTTGTTGTTGTTATGGTCTTCACTGAGACTGGTTTGATGCGGCTCTCCATGCTACTCTATCCTGTGCAAGCTTCTTCATCTTCCAGTACTTATTGCAACCTACATCCTTCTGAATCTGCTTAGTGTATTCATCTCTTGGTCTCCCTCTACGATTTTTACCCTCCACGCTGCCCTCCAATGCTAAATTTGTGATCCCTTGATGCCTCAGAATATGCCCTACCAACCGGTCCCTTCTCCTTGTCAAGCTGTGCCACAAACTCCTCCCCAATTCTATTCAATACCTCCTCATTAGTTATGTGAACTACCCATCTAATCTTCAGCATTCTTCTGTAGCACCACATTTCGAAAGCTTCTATTATCTTCTTGTCCAAACTATTTATCGTCCAAGTTTCACTTCCCTCCATGGCTACACTCCATACAAATACTTTCAGAAACGACTTCCTGACACTTAAACCTATACTCGATGTTAACAAATTCCTCTTCTTCAGAAACGCTTCCCTTGCCATTGCCAGTCTACATTTTATATCCTCTCTACTTCGACCATCATCAGTTATTTTGCTCCCCAAATAGCAAAACTCCTTTCTTACTTTAAGTGTCTCATTTCCTAATCTAATTCCCTCAGCATCACCTGACTTAATTCGACTACATTCCATTATCCTCGTTTTGCTTTTGTTGATGTTCATCTTATATCCTCCCTTCAAGACACTGTCCATTCCTTTCAACTGCTCTTCCAGGTCCTTTGCTGTCTCTGACAGAATTACAATGTCATCGGCGAACCTCAAAGTTTTTATTTCTTCTCCCTGGATTTTAATACCTACTCCGAATTTTTCTTTTGTTTCCTTTACTGCTTGCTCAATATACAGATTGAATAACATCGGGGAGAGGCTACAACCCTGTCTCACTCCCTTCCCAACCGCTGCTTCCCTTTCATGACCCTCGACTCTTATAACTGCCATCTGGTTTCTGTACAAATTGTAAATAGCCTTTCGCTCCCTGTATTTTATCCCTGCTACCTTTAGAATTTGAAGGAGAGTATTCCAGTCAACATTGTCAAAAGCTTTCTCTAAGTCTACAAATGCTAGAAACGTAGGTTTGCCTTTCCTTAATCTTTCTTCTAAGATAAGGCGTAAGGTCAGTATTGCCTCAGGTGTTCCAACATTTCTACGGGATCCAAACTGATCTTCCCCGAGGTCGGCTTCTACCAGTTTTTCCATTCGTCTGTATAGAATGCGCGTTGGTATTTTGCAGCTGTGACTTATTAAACTGATAGTTCGGCAATTTTCACATCTGTCAACACCTGCCATCTTTGGGATTGGAATTATTATATTCTTCTTGAAGTCTGAGGCTATTTCGCTTGTCTCATACATCCTGCTCACCAGATGGTAGAATTTTGTCATGACTGGCTCTCCCAAGGTCGTCAGTAGTTCTAATGGAGTGTTGTCTACTCCCAGGGCCTTGTTTCGACTCAGGTCTTTCAGTGCTCTGTCAAACTCTTCACGTAGTATTGTATCTCCCATTTCATCTTCATCTACATCTTCTTCCATTTCCATAATATTGTCCTCAAGTACATTGCCCTTGTATAGGCCCTCTATATACTCCTTCCACCTTTCTGCTTTCCATTCTTTGCTTAGAACTGGGTTTCCATCTGAGCTCTTGATATTCGTACAAGTGGCTATCTTTTCTCCAACGGTCTCTTTAATTTTCCTGTAGGCAGTATCTATTTTACCCCTAGTGAGATAAGCCTCTACATCCTTACATTTGTCCTCTAGCCATCTCTGCTTAGCCATTTTGCACTTACTGTCGATCTCATTTTTGAGACGTTTGTATTCCTTTTTGCCTGCTTCATTTACTCCATTTTTATATTTTCTCCTTTCACCAATTAAATTCAATATTTCTTCTGTTACCCAAGGATTTATACTAGCCCTCGTCTTTTTACCTACTTGATCGTCTGCTGCTTTCACTACTTCATCCCTCATAGCTACCCATTCTTCTTGTCTGTATTTCTTTCCCCCATTGCTGTCAATTGTTCTCTTATGCTCTCCCTCAAACTCTCTACAACCTCTGGTTTTGTCAGTTTATCAACTCCCATCGCCTTAATTTCCCGCCTTTTTGCAGTTTCTTCAGTTTTAATCTACAGTTCATAACCAATAGATTGTGGTCAGAGTCCACATCTGCCCCTGGAAATGTCTTACAATTTAAAACTTGGTTCCTAAATCTCTGTCTTACCATTATATAATCTATCTGATACATTTTAGTATCTCCAGGGTTCTTCCATGTATACAACCGTCTTTCATGATTCTTGAACCAAGTGTTAGCTACGATTAATTTATGCTCTATGCAAAATTCTACCAGACGGCTTCCTCTTTCATTTCATACTCCCAGTCCATATTCACCTACTATGTTTCCTTCTCTCCCTTTTCCTACCGAATTCCAGTCACCCATGACTATTAAATTTTCGTCTCCCTTCACTGCCTGAATGATTTCTTTTATCTCATCATACATTTCATCAATTTCTTCACCATCTGCAGAGCTAGTTGGCATATAAACTTGTACTACTATAGTAGGCGTGGGCTTCGTTTCTATCTTGGCCACAAGAATGCGTTCACTATGCTGTTTGTAGTAGCTTACCCGCATTCCTATTTTTTTATTCGTTATTGAATCTACTCCTGCATTACCCCTATTTGATTTTGTATTTATAACCCTGTATTCACCTGACCAAAAGTCTTGTTCCTCCTGCCACCGAACTTCACTAATTCCCACTAAATCTAACTTTAACCCATCCATTTCCCATTTTAAATTTTCTAACCTATCTGCCCGATTAAGGGATCTGACATTCCTCGCTCCGATCCGTAGAACGCCAGTTTTCTTTCTCCTGATAACGACGTCCTCCTGAGTATTCCCCGCCCGGAGATCCGAATGGGGGACTATTTTACCTCCGGAATATTTTACCCAAGAGGACGCCATCATCATTTAACCATACAGTAAAGCTGCATGCTGTCGGGAAAAATTACGGGTGTAGTTTCCCCTTGCTTTCAGCCTTTCGCCGTACCAGCACAGCAAGGCCGTTTTGGTTAGTGTTACATAGCCAGATCAGTCAATCATCCAGACTGTTGCCCCTGCAACTACTGAAAAGGCTGCTGCCCCTCTTCAGGAACCACATGTTTATCTGGCCTCTCAACAGATACCCTTCCGTTGTGGTTGCACCTACGGTACGGCCACCTGTATCGCTGAGGCACGCAAGCCTCCCCACCAACGGCAAGGTCCATGGTTCATGGGGGGGGTTTCTTAGTAATCACAGAAAATAAGAAGAGCTACAACATCCAGAAGATGATTACTGCTCGGGTGTTTGAGATCCTCTCCAGGCTGAATTAAAGGAAGACATCGAAGCAAATTCAGAGGCGTGCTGCTAGATTTGTTGCCGGTAAGTTCCTGCAACTCGTGTGTGCTACGAAAATGCTCCGTGAACACAAATGGGAATCCAAAGAGGGAAAATCACAATATTTTCCCGAAACACTATCGAGAAAGTTTACGGGACAGACATTTGCGAAATACTGCATAACTATCTTACTGCCACCATCTTGCGCAAGGGCCGTGAAGATCAGATGAGAGAAATCCGAGCACGAACAGAAACATTTAGAGAGTAGTTTTTCCTTCGCTCCATTTGCAAATCCAAAAGGAAAGGGAAAGAATGTCAGCGCACACGGCACCCTCCGCTATGTACCATATGGTACTTGCGGAGTACCTATCTAGATGTAAATGAAGCTTGGCACATGTATAGATTAAGAGACAGAAACTATGATTTGCTCTTTCATCTGATGCTACCTGACAGTAGGAGATGGGTCCAACATGCTCATAGAACTCACGAGTCTACAGACCTAAGTTGCCAGCAACGACTGTCGGTCTGAAGACCGGCAATCGTTCTGTCGATGGTGCTCCGAGTCATCAGTATGTTACTGTAGAACATCTTGTTTTTACAGATGCTCACTTTGACATTTAACTTTTTGTTAATGCCGTGAATGGCGATAGCACTTCGACTACTGTTCGTACGCTAGCTGGAATTCGGATGGAAAATTGTAATAGGTTTTCTTGATCAAATTTTTCTGGTGTAGTACACTTCTGATTTGCAAGAGTCACCAAATTTCAAAAGGTAACCTGCGACGGAGTAATGTCAGCTGACAGACCAACAACAGTCCGAACAAGAAGAAGGGAAGATTGAATGAGATTTTCACTCTGCAGCGGAGTGTGCGCTGATATGATACTTCCTGGTAGATAAAATCTGTGTGCCGGACCGAGACTCGAACTCGAGACCTTTGCCTTTCGCGGTCAACTGCTCTACCAACCTTTTTTATTTTATTACATTTTTTAATCTCATTTTGTTCCCTTTGGTTCGTTGTATCTGCTCGGGGCGGACGTCGCAAGACACCCGTTTCAGTTCGTCGTTGATCCATTAACTCCGTTTTTTTTATTACAGAGAGCAATTAACCCTCTGACCGAACACGCTGAGTTACCGTGCCGGCAAATATGTCCCAGACGAGCAACTGAGCTACCCAAGCACGGCCCCTCCTCACAGCTTTACTTCTGCCAGTACCTCGTCTCCTACCTTCCAAACTTTACAGAAGCTCTCCTGCGAACCTTGCAGAACTAGCACTCCTGAAAGAAAGGATATTGCGGAGACATGGCTTAGCCACAGCCTGGGGGATGTTTCCGGAATGAGGTTTTCACACTGCAGCGGAGTGTGCGTTGATATGAAACTTCCTGGCAGATTAAAACTGTGTGCCGGATCGAGACTCTAGTTGATGAATCAACGACGAACTAAAAATGGGCGTCTTGCGACGTCCGCCCCGAGCAGATACAACGAACAAAATGAGATTAACAAAAAAAAAAAAAAAAAAAAAAAGTTGGTAGAGGCCCGCGAAAGGCAAAGGCCCCGAGTTCGGGTCTCGGTCCGGCACACAGTTTTAATCTGCCAGGAAGTTTTATATGCCTTCAAGACTAATTTTGGTAATAACAACACCTTGTGATCAAATAATACCTTATGATCAACGAATTAAAGGTCGAGGCACTGTTATCGAATGTCGATGAGCCAAAATATCTGCTTGATAGAGTGATGATTCACCACTGAACGAAATACTCAGCGATTCTGTTAGACATGGATTCAACAAGCAGTTGACAGGTTTCCGGAGGTATGTGCTACCAGATGTATGCCCACGGGTCCGACATATCCTACAAATTACGGGTCGGCGGTTTGTAGGCGCTTAGGAAGCGTCGCAGATGTGTTCCACCATTGTCTGCAACTCTTAACGATGATTTTTGTTTCAAAACATTTTTATTCTTGTTTGGTCTGTTCTCTCAAGTTCTTGGTAGCTTCTTCGGTTTGTAAGCAGATCTTATAAACGGCAACAAACAACATGCAACCTGCAATCCCACGACCAGAATGAGCAGTTCAGAGAACATGGATGGAATACTAAGCAGCTGAGACTAGACCAGTTCTTGAGATGTGCTGTGTAAGCTACGTTCTGGCCTTGGTCGAGATGCAGCCGTATCGACTCCCCGCGCTGCGTGAGATAACGTAGCAGGAACGGAAGATACGCGGGAAGTTCCTGCTACGTTGACAAGCGTGCCGTATCGCGGGCGCCCCGGCAGCTCTTTAACGTCGTAGCGAATTTATCACCCGTCACCACGAAGGCAATCAGTCCTCAACGATAGCCGTGGCAGCCACAGTCATGTTACGCTGCCCGTGTCACCAGCCTGCTTTGCAAGTGTGATAACGGGGCGACGCTTGTCCTGAACAGAATTAGCTCCACAAAGCAAGGAGCGAAGTGTTGATATACGGTACTCAACCAGTAAAACCTAGTCGCAGGTTCTTTACAAAATCGAACTTCCATGTATAAGACAACTTCAACCGTCTGATTCCAAATGAGTTAATTCGTTAATAATTGACGTTAACCGAGAAAAAGTTTAGAAAAGGTTTGAAATTATGTTTAAAGTTTGTTGGTAGTCGGTAAGTGCTTTCATTAACTAACGCTCGATGAATATGATCTGGGCAATTTGCGCTCCATTTTAAGCACAAGCTGGTTTTTCAGGCGTCTCAATGTTTGTGGCTTCATGTAGCCTGAGCTCGTGGTTTCTGATAAATACAGTCTTAAGGAAAGGTTTACTATCTTTTGGTTAAAAAAATCGATGTTTGTTATTCGCGGTTGAACAAAAAAATGCACCTGCCTGAAATCGGCCTTTTTCACGCACCAATTTGTTTCTTCCGGAGGACGAGTTATTGTACCGGTGCTTGGGAGGAAACACACAAAATTCAAATGAAACTATGAACGCATTTGCATTCTCGTGCGAAGACTGTGGAGATTGCGACTTTCCTGGCAGTGAGCAGCTTCAACGGAGGGTATTCAACAATTCTGAAGACTATGACAACGATGGACGTCACCCTGGGACTCTGTTCGACGCAGTTCGCCAAGCATTCGGACGACCACCGGATTCAAGCGGCCGCAAGCCGCTTTTCAGCGGCCGTACGAGCGGCTCTGGAGCAGCGCAGGATGGCCCAGATCGAGCAGAACGCCCTCTATGAGGAAGAGGAAGCACTATTTTATGGATTTGGAATAGCAGATTGAACGTAAATTGCATAATATTGCATTTATATGTAGTCAAAGCTTTGAACGAATGACTTTTTTTTTATCGCGCGGTATGGCTACTGAACCGATTGGCATGATTCTTTGTTTCCTACGAACCTAACTATATTGTGTAGGAGTTGTACCTCTTTTATTCCGATCCATCAACTATAAATGCCGACGAAGTCGAAAAATCGATGAAAAAACCCTATTTTTTTCAAATGGCCACCAATTTGTTTCCTATGGTCCAAATAACTTAAGAAATCGTATATACTTCGCTAACATCAACTCAATTTTGATTTCAGACGAGCTGGCTGACCTTTGACATACCACGCGTGGAGGTCTACATTGAAATTTTGTATCGTTCCGACGGCACTTCCGCCTTTGCTCTTTGACATTTCCGGACGAAAAAATTCCAGTTTGTAGAGAAAATATCAATAAACGTTTTGACCAAATTTGACATTGATATCTGTAACTCATCCCGAGAAAATTCTCAAAGAACCTGCTTTTTTCGGGCCAAAGATAGTAAACCTCCCCTTAAGCTCACGTCTGTGTGATGTCGCCAATGTAGTGTTACCAGCCGGTCGACACAAACGCATGCTTTGTCAAAGATTTTGTAAAACTTCTTTGACCAAGCTACTTCACTGGAGCTATTACACGATCGTAAAATTTTTCGCCTTAGTTGTTCTTGAATGGGTGCCGAACAATTAAAAACGGTATATGTTGGTGGCGAGCGCATTGCTGGGAAAGACAGAAATGGAAACGATTGTGGGTGAAACCGTGTACAATGAGTGCAGAAGCTCGAGTGTTCACCAGAATATGCTTCTTGACCTACAGTGCACGGACATAAAGAACAACGAAAAGTATTTAAGAATGAGCGAACGAAGATTCCAGTTTGCCCTCATGAAAGTGGCCCCTCATTTTTGCATACACGTTACTCATTTAAGAAATTTCATTTCTTAATTTCTTTCATTTTATTCAACATGTAAACGTCACTACAGATACTCGGATCTAGATTATCACATGTTCAATATGCATGCCTTCATTGGTGTTGATGTGGCGCAGATGAAAAGCGAAATTCTGCATGAGCCAATGATGTGTCGGAACATGGAGGCTGCCGATGACCTCCTGAATAGCTGTTTCCAGCAATGGTTTTTGGATTATTGCTGTACACTTTAATATAGCCCCACTAAAAGGAGTGGCATGTGTTCAGATCCGGAGAATATGGCGGCCAATCGAGGTCCATGCCAGTGAACTCTGGGTATCCCAGAGCCAGAATGCGGCCCCCAAACTGCTCCTCCAGGACGTCAGACACTCTTCTGCTTCGATGAGGTCCAGCTCCATCTTGCATGAACCACATCTTGTCGAAATCAAGGTCACTTTGGATAATGGGGATGAAATCATCTTCCAAAGCCTTCACGTATCGTTCGGCAGTCATCCTGCCATCAAGGAATATCGCACCGATTATTCCGTGACTGGCCATTGCACACCACATAGTCACACGTTGAGGGCGAAGAGACTTCTCAATCGCGAAATGCGGATTCTCAGACACCCAAATGCGTCAATTTCGCTTATTCACGAACTCATCTAACTGAAAGTGGGCTTCGTCGTTAAACCAAGTCATACAGCACATACTGATTGCCATCACGCTCCGCGGCCAATCGTGCAGTTTGAACATCTTAATGCAAACCGTTCAGAAGTTATGCCGATCTTATTTCATATAGTTCAATAATTGCAACCGGACAGATTTCTTTAGGGAAATTTGGAAATTTCTGGTAAAGTCTTTTGGGACCAAACTGCTTAGGTCATCGGTCCCTAAGCTTACTCATTACTTAACCTAACTTAAACTAACTTACGCTACGGACGCCACACACACCCATGCCCGAGGGAGGACTCGAAGCTTCGACGGGGAAGCCGCGCGGACCGTGACAAGATGTCTGAGACCGCGCGGCTACCCCGCGTTTCTTTTGGGCGATTTTCCAAAACATCACATAAAATACCTATGTAAATATTTGTACTTGATCATGAGAGTAAATTCTTGCGAAGTCTTGTGCAAATCGTAACAAAATACGTAACTGGTGCAATGTTTCATTCTTTAAATCATGCACTCTGTTTCTTCTAAAGATTTCATGGCTAATTTAAGATTTTAGGAACAGGCGAAAGCTATTCCGGCTTTCAATATAGTCCTCGGATTTACAATGTACTATTTTATGTAATATTCCAGGAACATGTTAATCAACATATAAATCGCCCAATGGGGAGTTGACGGAGGTTATGTTAGGTTATTTGGAGCAGAGATAATCACGTTTATTCCACGTACGTATACTTTGAACATACTTGGCTCATCCATCTCCTTCCACATCCTTTCTTTTTATATGTAAGCTTAACATCATCCACAATGAAACAAATCCGAATGCTGCTGATTGCTCCAGCTATTTCTTTGCATAACTGGAACGGCTTTTGTAGTCAGCGTACTTTTTGGTAAGAAGAATTTCGTATTTTTCGTACTTTGCAACGATCTCTGTGGTGGTAGCCACGCACCAAACATAATTCGTCATTTCATAAAACGTACTAAAGCAAGCGAAGCGACATGTAAACAATCGCCTCACACGAACTTATATCATAGATCTTTGGTAAAAGCTCCCTACTACACTGTCAAAGATTTAATCAAAGGGCTTTGACAGACATACACATGTCTATGGGCTTTGGTAAGTATTTTTCGCCGGCCACGAACACTACACTGCTGACGCCACACAGTCGTGCGCTCAGGCATGTATTTATCATAGGCCACGACCTAAGCTATATTTCGTACAATGGTATAGCTCTGCAGGTATTTTCAGTGGTACATGTGGATACTTTCTGTCAAATGTGTAACAAATAGAGCTAGTAGTAAATAAGTAAGAAATTAAAACGACATGCCTGATGCTGACGTTTTACTACGTGAAAAGCGAAAGAGGTAGTACGCGACAAAGCTTTTTTCCTTCATCATTTTGTGTGTGTGGGGTGGGGGGGGGGGGAGGGGAGGGAGCGGTGGGGAGCTTAGTTAGAATAAATGTCGAAAAGGTTTGAAATTCTGTGTAAAGTTTGTCAGAAGTAGTTAAGGGCTCTCATTCTTAATACAGAAAGAATGTAATCTGGGTAACTTGCGCATTGTGAGTTACATTTCCTCCTGAAATATATTCACAGTTTCTAACTGTAATACTTGCCTTACTGTGTTGAACCTACAACAAAAGATTGTACCCATTAATGAGTATATTATGACAGTATTTTAAATTTTTTATTTCAGTCACTAATTACATGTAATATTGAAAACCAATTTTTTGATGCCCTGGGTTTTAGTTTTCCATGACAGACTTATTAGTGCAGGAAGCCACCATTGTAGAGTAACAACACGAATAAAGATTACCTTATCCAAGATTAAACGTGTTAGTTTAGAGGCCCCCATAGCGCCTACTGTACCTAGGCTCCTGGATTTGGTGGAATCTGAGTGCTAGAACGATTCTGATATACACCGAGGTGACAAAAGTCAGGAGATACATGCTAATATCGTGTCGTACTTCCTTTTTCCCGGCGTGGTACAGCATCTCGACGTGGCATGAACTCAAGAAGTCGTTGGATGTCACCTGCAGAAATACTGAGCCATGCGGCCTGCTGCATCTGTAGCCACCCATAACTGCGGAGGTGTTTCCGGTGTAGGATGTCGTACACGAACTGACTTCTCGATTATGTCACATAGGCGTTTGATGGGATTCATGCTGGGCGAATTGTCCGCAATGTTCTTGAAACCAATCCCGAGCAACTGTGGCCCGGTGACATGGCCCATTGTCATCTACAAACATTTCATCATTCTTTGGGAACATGAAGTCCGTGAATGCCTGCAAAAGGTCTCCGAGCAGCCACACATAACCACTTCCAGTCAGTGACCGGTTCAATTGGATCAGAGGACCCAGTCCATGCCATGTAAACACAGCCTACACCTTTATGGAGCCACAACCAGCTCGCACTGTGCCTTACTGACAACTTGGGTCCATGACTTCGTGGAGTCAGCGCCACACTCTAATCCTACCATCAACTCTTACGAACTGAAATTGGAACTCATCCAACCTGGCCATAGTTTTCCAGTCGTCTAGGGTCTAACCGATATGGTCACGAGTCCAGGAGGGGCGATACAGACGATGTGCTTTAAGCAAAGGCACTCGCATTGGTCGTCTGCTGCCGCAACCCATTAACGCTAAATTTCGCCTCACTGTCGTAACGGAAACGTTTGTTTACGTCCCACATTGACATTTGCGGTTCTTTCACGCAGTGTTGCTTGTCTGTTACCACTGACAACTCTATATAAACTCTGCTGCTCTCGGTCGTTTATTGAACACAGTCGGTCACTGCGTTGTTCGTTGTGAGAGGCAATGACTGAAATTTGGTTTTCTCGGCACACTGTTGACTCTTTGGATCTCGGGATATTGAATTCCCTAACGATTTACGAAACTGAATGTACAATGCGTCTAGCTCCATCTACCATTCCGCATTCGAAGTCTGTTAGTTCCCGTCGTCCGGTCATAATCATGTTGGAAACCTTTTCACATGAATCACCTGGTTACAAATGACAGCTGCGGCAAAGCTCCGCCCTTTTATACCTTGTGTACGCGATACTGCTGCCATCTGTATATGTGCACATCGCTATCCCACAACTTTTCAAATGGCTCTGAGCACTATGGGACTTAACATCTATGGTCATCAGTCCCCTGGAACTTGAACTACTTAAACCTAACTAACCTAAGGACAGGACACAACACCCAGTCATCACGAGGCAGAGAAAATCCCTGACCCCGCCGGGAATCGAACCCTGGAACCAGGGCGTGGGAAGCGAGAACGCTACCGCACGACCACGAGCTGCGGACGCACAACTTTTAGTCAGCTCTATGTACGCATAGTTTCTAAATGTAACACTTCTCTTACTGTGTTAAACCTTCAACATAATCAGTAGATTACGGCAGTATTTTAAATTTTTAAATTCGGTCGCTAATTAAATTCTATACTGAAACCAAGTTTTTGTTGCCCAGAGAAGCTGTTAAACAGGAAACCTGCAACTAGAACTGTACAACCTGCTCCTGATTAGCAGTGTTGTAATATAGACCAGAAAAAATTCCCCCTCCTCTTTCCACCATTCTCCCCACCCAAATGCGGTTCTTTACAGAATCGAACTCTCAGTGATAAAATAGTTACAGTACCTCAGTGTTAAGCAAAAGCTATTTTTTCACGCATCTCATTGCTTATGGCTTCATATCTTCTGAACTAAGGTCGTACATGTCATATTTGGCGCTGTATGTGGGTACTGTGTGAAATTTCTGCTGCGATCTGAGTTAGAAGTAGAAAAATAGTGAACTGAAACGTCGAGCCTAATGCTGAAGAAGTTTTACTACATGAACAAAATGGTTCAAATGGCTTGAGCACTACTGGACTCAACTGCTGAGGTCATTAGTCCCCTAGAACTTAGAACTAGTTAAACCTAACTGACCTAAGGACATCACAAACATCCATGCCCGAGGCAGGATTCGAACCTGCGACCGTAGCGGTCTTGCGGTTCCAGACTGCAGCGCCTTTAACCGCACGGCCACTTCCGCCGGCTACTACATGAACAACGAACTGTAGTGAAGGACAAACTTTTTTCCTTTATCATTTTGTGTGTGCGTGTGTGTGTGTGTGGGGGGGGGGGGCACGTCCTGTGATTGGCTGGTGCCTTTTGGTGCTGTCTGTCCACGAGTATGCTACTTTAGAGACACTTGTTGCTCTTACCTGGACGCAGATAGGCGCTACGGACAGAGACATTTGCTTCTTTTCACTGGAAGCAGCTAAACAGTACAGACGGATTGATAGGCCGTTTTGGTTACTGAGGGGCGAAGACAGAACTTGGTTCCAAGTAACCTTTTCTTTCCAATATTGTTGTTTCTATTGGAGTATAAACGCTCCTGACGATCCTCTGTTTTAGCATGCGTATGAATCACACAGCAGTGGCTTGGGGTGAATCCATTTCCCTGTGTCGCAATCCATTTCCGACAGAGGCGAAAACAGCGGCAGTGAAGGAGTAGTGTTAAGTAATATTCCACGTATGTCACGGGCGATTAGCTTCTAGCAAGGTTTATTTAAATTCTGTTCTCAGTACTCATGTAGCCTGTAACTGAAACAGTGCTTTCACTGAAGCAATGTTGGATAATAATACTTCTACTCTTATACTGAAGGTGAACTAGTCTATATATGCAGGAATACTAACCTTAACACATTGGACTCGCATTCGGGAGGACGACGGTTCAATCCCGTCTCCAGCCATCCTGATTTAGGTTTTCCGTGATTTCCCTAAATCGTTTCAGGCAAATGCCGGGATGGTTCCTTTGAAAGGGCACGGCCGATTTCCTTCCCAATCCTTCCCTAACCCGAGCTTGCGCTCCGTCTCTAATGACCTCGTTGTCGACGGGACGTTAAACACTAAACACCACCACCACTAACCTTAAAGAGTAAGTTTATTTTCCAACAGCATGATGATGCCAAACCCACAGCCTTGAAAGTTATCGTAGAAAGCTCCACAGCTAAAGCAACATCCGCAATCGGCCTGTTAAAATGTAGATAAGAATTTACGGAGTGGTTTGATATCTCACGTCAAGCGTCTTAACATTCCTGATCAAACGACTTGGAAAGAACGAATCTTAGTAGGCGTGGGACGACAGAACTGCCGGTGGTGACATTCAGACCCGTATAATCAACGAGAAAAATATTTACAACTATTGAACATATATAGCGAGTGTTAGATTTTTCTTGTTTTAGATTTCCAACAAACGAACTAGGTTTGATCTTCATGTCAACGATCATGTAAAATGCATCTGGAATATACTATAGTTTGTTATCGTTCTTTACTTAAATTATGTGTGTTTTACTCCGCTTTAACTTTCGTCAATACATTTGCTATACAGTTTGATTCAGCTGCCCCTACCTATTGGTTTTATGCAACCCACAACACCTTCAGAAACCACTTGCAGGATTTTCGTATTCTCTCACTCGCTGCGCACAAACTACTTGTCCTAAAGAAAAAATGAACAGGGCCGTTTTCGTATGAGACTTAATGTAGGCTACTTAAATTTTGTACTAGGATATGTTTCCGCTGGAGGAGATAGTTTTGAGTTATTCAAGGAAAATACGTTTGAAGGTCATTTTTGTACGTTTTTCTTGAATAATTTGAAAATCACACTCTCTAGCGAAAACGTATCCCAGTACAAAATTTAACATTTTTTTTTGGACTAATAGTTCGCGTGTAGCGAGCGGGAGAATATGAAAATCTCACGTGTGGTTTTTGTAGGTATTGCGGGTTGCACAAAACCAATAGTTAGGGGCAGCTGAACCAGCCAATATAATCGGGAATGTTACATTTGGTCTATACTCGATGAACCAGAAGTCCACCGACAAAATTTCGGAGATTGTTGACGAATGTTTTCTAAGTATTTTCATACAAGGGATATGTGGTATCCGGTGGATCCTCACAGATTATTGATACAATTGTGATTTATCCAGTTTCTTACCACAATTACCTTTATTTATGGGAAAATACGTTCAGGAGAGTGAAAAAGTCTGTAATATGACAGTACAAAACACAGAATAATGCAACAACTCATAAACAGATGCAAAAGTAGTGTAATGCAGTTGCCGTCGATGGAAAAACATCTCAACAAAATAGTGTCGTTTTGCTGTTCTGCCGTTGCATCCAATGAACCGAGGTGCATTTCGTCAAACTCTACATTCTGAACCTATCCGTACTTGTGTGTACCAGAGCTACTCAAGAACAACTTATTCAGCTGGAAAAAGAAACGAGACAGAACCGAATATGAAAATAATGTTCAGGTCGAAGAGTAAAGTGGTCTTTATCTTCGTCAACGTTTACCATGAGTGACTGGAACAAGTGTTTTCACACAAGACAGTCCATATTTGCAGCGTTATACGTATATATTGAGTGAAATACAAATACAGAAATAAATGAGGGCAGGAAATCAAATGAAATTCAATCACTTCGTAACGAATCACCGGAGACCATGGGTCCCTTAAACCAAAAACCCTGAGCAGCCTCTGAAAGTTTGTCGGTGGAGTTCTGCTTCACCCTGAATATTTGTGCCAGCACAATAATTCGTCTTACATCTACATACATACTCCACAAACCACCGTACGGTACGTGGTGGAGGGTACTCTTTACCACTACTAGTCATTTCCTTTCATGATCGACTCGCAAATAAAGCGAGGGAAAAACGCTGTCTGTATCCATCAGTATGAGCCCTAATATCTCCTGTCTAATCTTCGTGGTCCTTACGCGAAATGTACGTTGGTGGCAGCAGAATCCTTTTGCAATCAGCTTCGAATACTGCTTCTCTAAATTTTCTCAATAGCGTTCCTCGACGAGAACATCGCCTTCCCTCCAGGGATTCCCACTTGAGTTCCCGAAGCACCTTCGTAATACTAGCGTGTTGTTTAAACCTACCGGTAAAAATCTAGCAGCCCGCCTCCGAATTGCTTGGATGTCTTCCTTTAATATGACCTGGTGCGGATCCCAAACACTCCAGCTGGCCTATATGCGGTCTCATTTACAGATGAATCGCACTTTCCCAAAATTTTCCCAATAAACCGAGTCGACCATTCGCCCTCCCTACGAGAATCCGCACATGTTCGTTCCAATTCACAACACTTTGCAACGTTACGTCCAGATATTTAAACGGCCTGGCTGTGTCAAGCAGCACGCTAATAATGCTGTACCGAACATTAAGGATTTGCTCTTCCTACTCATCTGCATTACATCACATTTTTCCACAATTAGAACTAGCTGCCATTCATCACACCAACTAGAAAATTCGTCTGTCATCTTGTATCCTCCTATTATCAGTCACCTTCCCGCACACCAGAGCGTAATCAGCAAACACTGCAGATTACTGCCCATCCTGTCCGCCAGATCATTTACGTACATAGAAAATAATAGCGATTCTATCACACTTCCCTGCGTATTCCTGGCGATGTCGTTCCCTCTACTGAACACTCGCCGTCGAGGACAACATACTGGGTTTTTTTACTTAAGAAATCTTCGAGCTACTCACATGTCTGAGAACCTGTTCCACATGCTCGGATCTTCGTTAACAGCCTGCAGTGGAGTACCCTTCGAATGCTTTTCGCAAATCTAGAAACATGGACTGTTGCCCTTCATCCTAAGTTCGCAATATATCATATGAGAAAAGAGAAAGCAAGTTTTTGAATGAGCGATGCTTTCTAAAACCGTGCTGATTCATGGATGTAAGCTTCTGGGACTCAAGGAAATTTGTTATATACGAACTGAGAATATTTTCAATGATTCTGCAACAAACCGATGTTAAGAATATTGGTCTATAATTCTGTGGGTCCGTTATTTTACCCTTCTTATATACAGGAGTCACTTGCACTTTTTTCCCTATCGCTTGGGAATTTGCGGTGGGCGAGAGATCCGCGATAAATGCAAGCTAAGTATGGGGCCAGTGCCGTGGAATATTCTTTGTAAAGCCGAATTAGATGCCCATCCGGATCTGGCGACTTATTTGTTTTCAACTCTTTCAGTTGTTTTTCTACGCCAGGGATGCTTATTACTAAGTCGTCCGAACGGAAGTCTGTTCGACGGTGAGACGACGGTATGTTTATACGATTCTCCTGCATGAACGATTTCTTAAACGCGAGCCGGCCATGGTGGCCGAGCGGTTCTAGGCGCTACAGTCTGGAACCGCGCGACCGCTACGGTCGCAGGTTCGAATCCTGCCTCGGGCATGGATGTGTGTGATGTCCTTAGGTTAGTTAGGTTTAAGTAGTTCTAAGTTCTAGGGGACTGATGACCACAGCAGTTAAGTCCCATAGTGCTCAGAGCTATTTCTTAAACGCGGAATTTAACATTTCATCTATCGTTTTCCTATCACAACGTGATGCAACATTGTTGTTGTTGTGGTCTTCAGTCCTGAGACTGGTTTGATGCAGCTCTCCATGCTACTCTATCCTGTGCAAGCTTTTTCATCTCCCAGTACCTACTGCAACCTACATCCTTCTGAATCTGCTTAGTGTATTCATCTCTTGGTCTCCCTCTACGATTTTTACCCTCCAAGCTGCCCTCCAATACTAAATTGGTGACCCCTTGATGCCTCAGAACATGTCCTACCAACCGATCCCTTCTTCTGGTCAAGTTGTGCCACAAATTTCTCTTCTCCCCAATCCTATTCAATACTTCCTCATTAGTTATGTGATCTACCCATCTAATCTTCAGCATTCTTCTGTAGCACCACATTTCGAAAGCTTCTATTCTCTTCTTGTCCAAACTATTTATCGTCCATGTTTCACTTCCATACATGGCTACACTCCATACGAATACTTTCAGAAATGACTTCCTGACACTTAAATCAATACTGGATTTTAACAAATTTCTCTTCTTCAGAAACGCTTTCCTTGCCATTGCCAATCTACATATTATATCTTCTCTACTTCGACCATCATCAGTTATTTTGCTCCCCAAATAGCAAAACTCCCTTACTACTTTAAGTGTCTCATTTCCTAATCTAATTCCCTCAGCATCACCCGACTTAATTCGACTACATTCCATTATCCTCGTTTTGCTTTTGTTGATGTTCATCTTATATCCTCCTTTCAAGACACTGTCCATTCCGTTCAACTGCTCTTCTAAGTCCTTTGCTGTCTCTGACAGAATTACAATGTCATCGGCGAACCTCAAAGTTTTTATTTCTTCTCCATGAATTTTAATACCTACTCCGAATGTTTCTTTTGTTTCCTTTACTGCTTGCTCAATATACAGATTGAACAACATCGGGGATAGGCTACAACCCCGTCTCACTCCCTTCCCAACCACTGCTTCTCTTTCATGCCCCTCGACTCTTGTAACTGCCATCTGGTTTGTGTACAAATTGTAAATAGCGTTTCGCTCCCTGTATTTTACCCCTGCCACCTTTAGAATTTGAAAGAGAGTATTCCAGTCAACATTGTCAAAAGCTTTCTCTAAGTCTACAAATGCTAGAAACGTAGGTTTGCCTTTCCTTAATCTTTCTTCTAAGATAAGTCGTAAGGTCAGTATTGCCTCACGTGTTCCAGTGTTTCTACGGAATCCAAACTGATCTTCCCCGAGGTTGGCTTCTACTAGTTTTTCCATTCGTCTGTAAAGAATTCGTGTTAGTATTTTGCAGCTGTGACTTATTAAGCTGATAGTTCGGTAATTTTCACATCTGTCAACACCTGCTTTCTTTGGGATTGGAATTATTATATTCTTCTTGAAGTCTGAGGGTATTTCGCCTGTTTCATACATCTTGCTCACCAGATGGTAGAGTTTTGTCAGGACTGGCTCTCCCACGGCCGTCAGTAGTTCCAATGGAATATTGTCTACTCCGGGGGCCTTGTTTCGACTCAGGTCTTTCAGTGCTCTGTCAAACTCTTCACGCAGTATCATATCTCCCATTTCATCTTCATCTACATCCTCTTCCATTTCCATAATATTGTCCTCAAGTACATCGCCCTTGTATAGACCCTCTATATACTCCTTCCACCTTTCTGCTTTCCCTTCTTTGCTTAGAACTGGGTTTCCATCTGAGCTCTTGATATTCATACCAATCGTTCTCTTATCTCCAAAGGTCTCTTTAATTTTCCTGTAGGCGGTATCTATCTTACCCCTAGTGAGATAGGCCTCTACATCCTTACATTTGTCCTCTAGCCATCCCTGCTTAGCCATTTTGCACTTCCTGTCGATCTCATTTCTGAGACGTTTGTATTCCTTTTTGCCTGTTTCACTTACTGCATTTTTATATTTTCTCCTTTCATCAATTAAATTCAGTATTTCTTCTGTTACCCAAGGATTTCTACTAGCCCTCGTCTTTTTACCTACTTGATCCTCTGCTGCCTTCACTACTTCATCCCTCAAAGCTACCCATTCTTCTTCTACTGTATTTATTTCCCCCATTCCTGTCAATTGCTCCCTTATGCTCTCCCTGAATCTCTGTACAACCTCTGATTCTTTTAGTTTATCCAGGTCCCATCTCCTTAAATTCCCACCGAGCAATAATTTCGTGCGTTATATCCTTGCAAATCAATGAACATACTTCGTTCACGTTGTCCTAATCATTTGCGCGTAGACGTTGCCATGATTTTCTTGAAGAACTCTTGCATTTGCGGATGTGTATAGGGAAATCATAAAAAATCGATAATCTCTATACGCTACTTCCCGAACAATAGTCGAGTTTCGTTAGAGCGCCAGTTCTCTTCGTGTCTTTAGCAGTCTGTTGACACCGAGACAACAAAGGGACAATTTAAGTAGAGTAACATGACAGTTGCATTAACCAGTAATTTCGACATTTTAATTATATTTTGTTACATCCACGTGTATAAGCCGCAAGTTCGTAAACAAAATAACTGAGTTGTGGACCAATATATCAATCTCGTCATCAAGGAAAATCATTTGTGTGCTGTTCAGAACACGGTCGATCGACTACTGTATTGGAGGTAGTAATGTCATTATCGTGTGCTTGGCACTGAGTGAGTTTGTAAATGGATTATCGTATTGAGGGTAGCTGTGTCTGAAATAAATTGGCGGAAAACAGGAACCAGTGCCACTGTTGTTTTCTTACATTTCTGAAATGAGGCGGAAATCGTGTCAATGTTAGCCACATACTGGGTCGCATACCAACCGAAATGAGGCCGAGATTTTATCGGTTACCAGCTTCACGGTCCAGTGGGCTAACCACCTGATCGTATTGCATTGAACCCACGGAAAACTGTTAGCTGTTCGAAGGAAGCTGACAAGCATCTGACAGAGCTTAGTGGTGGGGTACAAGAATCAAGCTTCAAACTTTGGAAATGAACACATCTTGTACGCCGCTATCGTAATGTAAATAATTTCTTGTTCCACGATGACCAACTTCAACAGTCTTTTATGCTGCCGTCATCTCATCTAAGGGGAAAATATAAAGATAATATGAGTGGTGGGTGTAGGGAGACTACAATTCATGTCACGGATTATCGTAGAATAATAAAATTGTTTATACTGCGATCACAGAGTACGAAGCGTGTTCATTTTCAACCATGGCAATCGCTCCGCAGCACGGCATATGTGGTTTACAAAACCTGTAAACTTTGTTATTTTATTTATAACTCGACCACTCTAAGCAAAACAGCTTTAGTGTGTGACTTATATCTGACTGAACCAAGCCGACAGCGATGTGAGACTGTAGTGTGATGAAGGCACTGAGAAAGTCAGAACTATTTTGATATCAGGTGCTGACTGCCATAGTAATGAAGCAGAGGAACTGATGACTAAGAATGTCGTGGGTATCGTTTTTTGGTTTCTAGGGTTTCCCTTCGTTTATTCCATAGGGCAAGAGATATTCATATTAAATAACACACACTCTGACGTTACTTATTTCTCTGTCCATGTCCACTCGGCAGGGTATGCTGGTGCATCCTGTTATAAAGGAACTTAATAATATTTTCTTATTGATAAATGTATAGATAATAATTCGATTCTCGTACCAAAGATTAATTTGAAATGTATTTAGCACTGACGGACAAAAGAAGATTTACGCTCTTCGTTTATTGGTTTTAGTAATAGTTGCCTTTCGTTGCTGTCTTGTCCTGGTGACAAGAAATGTAAACGAAGTGCTCGTCCAATTCAAGTGAAATTGTGCTAAATAATGAAAGTAATCTCTGAAACAATATGACTTTCTCATTTACGAAACCAAGGATCCCAGCTCCTGTAAATATGGAAGGTTATTATTATTTTAATTTTTTATGGAGAAATTAGATGAAGACGACGACCTACACGACGGCGCTGCTCAACAATGGAGGTACGTGAATGTGTTCATCTCTTTCCCTTCGTGGCTGCCAATGTCAGTTTCAATACTTAGATCATATTTTCCGCGTCACTCAAAACCTGTAACCTTTCTTTTCATTTAATTACGAAGTCTGATTATTTTCTTTTTTACTCAGGCCACTGGCAATGATAGTACTTAGAATGTACGATCATGATAGATCGTACGTTCGCATACAACTGAGTGTGTATCGACGTAACCATGCTTATGACGCATTTCCTTTACAGTATTAATTCTTATTTTGAACCACTCACTCCCGAATGTACGTGCCCTCTTATTTTGTGTAGTCAGTCGCGTACATTCCTTAATAACGTTACTTATAGTATTCAGTGGCTAAGTTTCCACAACGACCTTTGCCCCTGTTACAACGGCGCTTCACGCGAAATATTTATTACGAACTCTCATTTCAAAATTACGACACCGGCTAACTAAGTTTTTAACAATTTAACTCTGTAAATGAGCAATTTGCTATCCCGCCTAAACTTCAACACTGCACACTGGGTTCTCTCGAACAACTTCTTCATCATTGTTTATACTCGTTCTCGCCATCGTCAGCCTTCTACTTCCCTCTGCACCATATTTCTTCCATAATTTCTGTCCTTAAGAGTGAACTGTTTGAAGGACCTTCGATGTCATTGTTGTATTTGAGTTAATTTTGCTTTTCGTTAAATTCATGTTGACGCAACGTTCGCTTTGCAAGCGGGTAAAAAATATTGGGACGAATTTGTGTAGTTTTAGTATGAACATTATCTCATTAGCGAAGAAAAACTACTCCTTTAATTGTCTTCCGGCTTCTCGTGGCGCAATGAGTTGACGATTAAAGATACCAACAAGCACATAAATACTCACCAAAGTAAAGCGTGTTGAGGGCACGCATCTTTTTAAGGCATGTCTCTCATAGAGTCATCATAGACAGAATAGACTTCAAGAATCGATTACTCGAGGCTTTCCTGTTTCTGAAATTTCTTTAATATCTGTACATGCTCTCATTAAGATTCCTCACAGCCAATGTTTTGCAGGGAATCCACTGTTGGAAGTCACAGGACCTACGCAGTACCAAAAGTTAACGTTGGCCATCAGATAAGTGGTTCAGAAACCAATAAATGACGCTGCCTCTCTTACATCATTGGAGGTATTACCCCCACACGTTTCCTATGACTTACTCGCACATATCCGTATAAATATGTTTTGTGTGTAGAGATTGTCATCAAGCGGTATGACCTCGTGCCAAGACACCGAATTTCCATTTGAGGGGGTGGCAGGTCAAATATCTGGCCACACAGATGCCGGAATGGCTGTATTTGAAAAAAAAATCCTGGAGGTGGCGGAAATGTATCTTTGAAGCAAAAAATTCATATACTGTGAGTGGATTCCGAGATGTACACTCATAAATTATTGCTATAATTATGAAATACTTTTATTTTGTTATTATTTTTTATTTGGTGATATATTTATTTGCCATGTTACAAAATGACAATTCATAAATTTCCAGTGGTTCACAATTTTCGGAAATCAACAAAAATAATTTACAATAGTTAAAAATCGATTTTGAGCCGTTGGAAATAGATTTTCATAAGGCATATCCATCGAATTCAACACACATTTGTTTTATCAGAACATATTGCATTGTTTATCTAAGAGAATCTGTACATTTCTTTATCAGGATACAATCCTCCATGATGCGACCTAGAATTTCAACGTCCGTAAACTCCTCCCCGTTCTACACAATAATAAACAACGTAAATGTCTTGGTAGTTAGATAACAGGGCTGCCACTATCAGTTTACCAGTTAGGGAAGTCCGGTTGAGATGGTGTCTCGTACGAAAGGAAGAGCGAGGAAGAGCTCCATCGTAATGGAAGTACATAGCGTTCCTTGTGGTCAAGGGGGCGTTTTCTGATTTGCAACAAATTACCCGAACAGAAAGGTGGGTAACTGTGTTTTAGCATTAGTTCCTCTAAAATATAAGTGCAATTAGCGAAAAAGTAGTGTACATGAAATACCTTCTGCCTCGAAAACCATTCGGAATACATTATATGTCTCAACGACTGTTGTTGTTATGGTCTTCGTCCTAAGACTAACGCAGCTCTCCGCGCTAATCTGTCCTGTGCAAGCTGATTCGTCTCCCAGTGACTACTGCAACCTACGTCCATTTGAACATACTTACTGTATTCGTCTCTTGGTCTCCCTCTACAACATTTACCCTCCCCCCACCCTCCACATTTCCCTCCATTTCCAGTGTGTCCGCAGCTCGTGGCCGTGCGGCAGCGTTCTCGCGCCCGGGTTCCCGGGTTCGATTCCCGGCGGGGTCAGGGATTTTCTCTGCCTCGTGATGACTGGGTGTTGTGTGATGTCCTTAGGTTAGTTAGGTTTAAGTAGTTCTAAGTTCTAGGGGACTGATGACCATAGATGTTAAGTCCCATAGTGCTCAGAGCCATTTGAACCATTTCCAGTGTGTGTGCCGGCCGCGGTGGTCTCGCGGTTCTAGGCGCGCAGTCCGGAACCGTACGACCGCTACGGTCGCAGGTTCGAATCCTGCCTCGGGCATGGATGTGTGTGATGTCCTTAGGTTAGTTAGGTTTAAGTAGTTCTAAGTTCTAGGGGACTGATGACCACAGCAGTTGAGTCCCATAGTGCTCAGAGCCATTTCAGCCATTTCCAGTGTGACAATTTTTGGTACCTCACGTTGCATCGTGTCAACCGATCCCTCCTTTTGCTGAAGATGTGCATCGACTGAGTACCTCCTCATCAGTTATTCGATCTCCAGACATTGTCTTCAGCATTCTTCTGTAGTACCACATTTCAAAAGCTTCTCTTCTCTTCTTGTATGAAATTTTCGCTTTGCAGCGGAGTGTGCGCTGATGTGAAACTTCCTGGGAAATTAAAACTGTGTGCCGGACCGAGACTCGAACCCTTTGCCTTTCGCGAGCAAGTGCTTTACCAACTGAGCTACCCAAGCACAACTCACGACCTGTCCTCACAATTTTACTTCCGCCAGTACATCGACTCTTCTTGTCTGAACTGCTTATCATCTACATTTCCCTTCCATACAATGTTATCCTCCAGCCTAATAACTTCAGAAAGAAATTTTCTAACACTTAAATTTACATTCGATGTTAATAAATTCCTCTTTCTCAGAAAGCCAGTCTGCGTCTTATGTTCTCTCTTCCCCGACAATCGTCAATTATTTTGCTGTCCAAATAGCAAAACTCATCTACTTGTTATAGTTTCTCACGTCTTAATCTAATTTCCCCGGCGTCATTGATTTAATTTTACTGCATTTCCACTACTCTGGTTTTACTTTTATTGATATTTATCTTATAATCTCTTTTTCAAGACACTGTCCACCACCACTTCAACTGCTCTTCCAAGTCCTTGACTGCCTCTGAAACAATTACAACGTCATTTCCTAAGCTCAAAGTTTTTATTTCTTCTCTTTGAACTTTAATTCCCTTTCCAAATTTCTCCTTGGTTTCCATGAATGCTTGCTCAACGCACAGATTGAATAACATAACGGATAGGCTCCAACACTACCACACTCCGCTCTCTGTCAGCTCTTCCCTTTCATGTCGTTCGATTCTTACAACTGCAGTCTGGTTTCTGTATAAATTGTAAATAACCTTTCGCTCCCTGTTTATTTTCTTCCTACTACCTTCAACTTTCAAATAATGTGAATCCATTGAGCGTTGTCAAAAGTTTTCCCTAAATCAGCGAATACTATAAACATAGGTTTGCCTTTTTTTAATCTATCTTCTACGATAAGTCTTACTGTTTTGCTTCAAATGACCGTTCATGTGATGCATGGAATGCTGACTTTCCCTCCTGGAACACCACGCATCGCTGATACGCTGCGGCACATTGTTTTCCCTGTTGTTAAGCCTACTGACGTGGAGAACACGGCAAGTGCCATAATTCCATTTCTCAGGAATTTCCCTGAGTCTAAGAGGAGCCAAAATAAGCAAACAAGTGTTTCCGCATATCTGGAGATACTCGACCGTTTCTGGGAAAACGACGGTCAATGTTTTTGACCCTCTGTGTGTGCCTTTTAGCGCATGGTAAGTGCGACTGAAGCGGTGGCGCAGTTTCTAGTGTCGCTGCTTTACAGTTTTACATCCTGTGTTCGAAACCCGAATATTGTTTTTATTTTTGTTTTTTATGTGCCCATGCCCATATGAGTTTATTGCACGAATGTTTTCCACTGAAAATGTTTAAATGACTTTGTTCTTATTCATCTAGTAATTGTATGACTGGTGAATGGACTTAAAAAATAAAAGAATGAAAAAATTATTTGAAATTGATTTCGGTGAAATTCGTGTAGTGTGGCTCATGGTATCAATTGAAAGCGCCATTTTCAGAAAAATTTATCCGTTATGCGTGATCTGCCGCTAAATTTATGTCAATGCGTGTAATCTCCCGCGGTGTTAACGACGTTTCTTCCCAAATGAGATTCATACGACGAAACGTCACTGCGCTAAACCTGCCGTCGCGCGATGCTCATGGTGTTCGAGATTTCTATGTTTCGAATGTTTCTACGATCGGTGTGATCCAAGGGACTGCATCAAATCTTCCTAAGGAATAGACATGAGAGTAAAATGTAAGAATTGATATAAGAACTGATGTAAGACTGAGATATAGCAGTATGAGAATTTGAAGCGATTGTAACCGCTGAAAATACCATACACACATATATTATATAATAAATATATGACACTTATTGTAAAACCCAGTTGTAATATTTCAGTTAATATAACGCCCCTGTGTTCCCTAATTTGATATGAAATATTTGTGTAGTAACCTTCTATGAAAATGGGTAGATAAATAAAAAAATAAAACCGAATCACTAAGCAGGTTTCGAACACACGGCGCAGAAGTACGAATCTGCAAAGCTACCCCTCTGTGCCACCGCTTTAGTTCAACTTTCGGTCTGCTAAATGGCATATAAATTACGGCGTTTTCTCAGAAACGGTAGAATATCTACGGATAAGCCGAGATACGTATTCACGTATTTTGACTCTTCTCCAACCAAGCGAAGTTACTGGGAAATCGAGAGATGGCACTTGTCGTGTTCCTCACGAGTGTGGCAATAAATAACTATAGAAAAGCGAGTTGACTGATGTTAACGGGAATCACTGTGCTGTGTTTATGGAGTCCTGCTAGGAAATGGACCCGTACTAGTGAGACATATGCTATTCGTTGACTTCGGTTCCTGCAGTGGATTTTGTTTTTGGCAGCGAACGCTCCTCGTCGAAAGCCGCGCTCGCCTCTCCAGCGCCTGCGTCCTCAATTCGCAGCGGGTTACCCCGAGAGCGCAGCTCCGACCGTTGTGACATCATCCGTGTTTGCTTGCCAAGCAGGTAGGTGAACGTGAGCGTGCAAGGGAAACACCGACTGCCGAAGCGATGCTGAGCGCTGACAGCAATCGGAAAGAAACGGTGCCGTCTGCAGTGTTACAAGGCGGACGGGTCGCCCTGCAAAGTACTCTGAGCCACCATTCTCAGTGTCGTTTTCTCTCTCTCTCGGATAAAATCCGTGCAGATGACAGTGCCAATATGGACTAAATTCTAAATCAGTTATTATAATAATAATTGAAAAATTAATTGCTTGCTGTCTGTCCAAAAAATAATTTTAACATTCACTTCCATTAGGTCATCATTCTTCGTATCGTATCGCTTTCATATTAATTTACTGCCACGACGTAAATTGAAGACTTTTCGTCATCTTTTTATGAAGTTTTTGCATTACTTTACATATGAATGTATGATTTGAATGCGTACGCCATTACCTGCGATTGTCCAACTTTTATCAAACCGAAGTCCAAGTTTTAGTAATGGGTGATGTATTATCCCGAGAGATTCTGTAACTGTTCATATTTTTTAAAATATCTATTATAACAGTTTCAGTTCCAAACGGTCGCACTTGATAACTAGTTTCGACGACATGTCATGATCGCCTTTGGATCTGATTAACCATGAGTTGCGAAAAAGCAAAAATTGTTTATACAGAACTGTTATGAAATGGGCCAATGAGCTTTCCACAGTGGTAAAACCGGTCCCCACCAGATCACCGAAGTTAAGCGCTGTCGAACTTGGTGAGCACTTCGATGGGTGAGCGTTTGGGTTTGCCAAGCTCTGTTGGCAAGCGGGGTGCACTCAGTCCTTGTAAGGCCAACTGAGGAGAGACCTGAGAAGAAGCGGCTCCGGTCACGAAAACTGTTCGGACGGAGAGAAGAATGGGAAGGAAAGGGAAAGGATGGGTGGGAAACTAATAACTTCCAGCCGCACACGGCACTGTGTAAATGCTACGGCGAAAATTGAAAGTTTGTGCCGGACCGGGATTCGAACCCGGATCTACCGTTTCCCATGAGCGGTTGCCTTAGCTGCTTTTCCTTTCCTTGTTTCTTTTTTGTCGCATATGTGACACTTTTAACTGTAAATTGTCAAATATCTCCTAGAAACATATGATGCTCTACCGCTTCGGCTATCCGGACACAGTCCCTGACTGACCCAAACTTCCAAAACTATCACACGCTGCAATGCAGCATCCCTAGTCCATTAACCCCCTACTCACAAATTACTGATTCCCGTAGGAGTCCGACAGAACAGACATTACTCGTATTTATATTCATACATTTCTTTATATGTAACATA